>NW_026941928.1:0-211824 GCF_024139115.2 Armigeres subalbatus
ATCATACCGTGTTAAAAAAAAAATAACATAAATTCAATTAATATTGGCCTGTTCTAAATATGATATGTGTACATTGTGAAACATTGAATAGAATATGTGTACGGAGGATGTTCGCGGCTATCCAAGAAATACCTAAAGTGGAGGTCTTCAGGTCTACAAGCGTATCCAATGATCTACAGGCCTGTTTTGTAAATGTAATATACCCATTGTGGTACATATAACAGAATCTGCGTATGGAAGATATTCACGGTTAGCCAAGAAATCCTTGAAGTAAAGCCCTTCAGGTCTACACGCGTAACCAATGATCTACAGGCCAGTTTTGTGAATGTAATGTACCCATTGTGGTACATATAACAGAATCTGCGTATCGAAGACGTTCGCGGATATCCAAGAAATACCTGAAGTGGAGGTCTTCAGATCTACACGCGTAACCAATGATCTACAGGCCTGTTTTGTAAATGTAATATACCCATTGTGGCACATATAACAGAATCTGCGTATGGAAGATCTTCACGGTTAGCCAAGAAATCCCTGAAGTAAAGCCCTTCAGGTCTACACGCGTATCCAATGATCTACAGGCCTATTTTGTAAATGTTATGTACCCATTGTAGTACATATAAAAGAATCTGCGTATCGAAGACGTTCGCGGTTATCCAAGAAATACCTGAAGTGGAGGTCTCCAGATCTACACACGTATCCAATGATCTACAGGCCTATTTTGTAAATGTTATGTACCCATTGTGGCACATATAACAGAATCTGCGTATGGAAGATCTTCACGGTTATCCAAGAAATCTCTGAAGTGAAGGCCTTCAGGTCTACACGCGTAACCAATGATCTACAGGCCTGTTTTGTTAATGTAATGTACCCATTGTAGTACATTTAACAGAATCTGCGTATCGAAGACGTTCGCGGTTATCCAAGAAATACCGGAAGTGCATGCCTTCAGATCTACACGCGTGACCAATGATCTACAGGCCTGTTTTGTAAATGTAATATACCCATTGTGGTACACATTATAGAATCTGCGTATGGAAGATCTTCACTGTTATCCAAGAAATACCTGAAGTGCATGCCTTCAGATCTACACGCGTGACCAATGATCTACAGGCTTGTTTTGTAAATGTAATATACCCATTGTGGTACACATTATAGAATCTGCGTATGGAAGATCTTCACTGTTATCCAAGAAATCCCTGAAGTAAAGCCCTTCAGGTCTACACGCGTAACCAATGATCTACAGGCCTGTTTTGTAAATGTTATGTACCCATTGTAGTACATATAACAGAATCTGCGTATGGAAGATCATCACGGTTATCCAAGAAATACCGGAAGTGGAGGCCTTCAGATCTACACGCGTAACCAATGATCTACAGGCCTATTTTGCTAATGTAATGTACCCATTGTGGTACATATAACAGAATCTGCGTATCGAAGACGTTCGCGGTTATCCAAGAAATACCTGAAGTGCATGCCTTCAGATCTACACGCGTGACCAATGATCTACAGGCCTGTTTTGTAAATGTAAAATACCCATTGTGGTACACATGATAGAATCTGCGTATGGAAGATCTTCACGGTTATCCAAGAAATCCCTGAAGTAAAGCCCTTCAGGTCTACACACGTATCCAATGATCTACAGGCCTGTTTTGTCAATGTTATGTACCCATTGTAGTACATATAACAGAATCTGCGTACGGAAGACGTTCGCGGTTATCCAAGAAATACCGGAAGTGAAAGCCTTCAGATCTACACGCGTAACCAATGATCTACAGGCCTATTTTGTTAATGTAATGTACCCATTGTGGTACACATTATAGAATCTGCGTATGGGAGATCTTCACTGTTATCCAAGAAATCCCTGAAGTAAAGCCCTTCAGGTCTACACGCGTAATCAATGATCTATAGGCCTATTTTGTTAATGTAATATACCCATTGTGGTACATATAACAGAATCTGCGTATCGAAGACGTTCGCGGTTATCCAAGAAATACCGAAAGTGCATGCCTTCAGATCTACACGCGTAACCAATGATCTACAGGCCTGTTTTGTAAATGTAATATACCCATTGTGGTACACATTATAGAATCTGCGTATGGGAGATCTTCACTGTTATCCAAGAAATCCCTGAAGTAAAGCCCTTCAGGTCTACACGCGTAATCAATGATCTATAGGCCTATTTTGTTAATGTAATATACCCATTGTGGTACATATAACAGAATCTGCGTATCGAAGACAAATTTTCGCGGTTATCCGAGAAATACCTGAAGTGCATGCCTTCAGATCTACACGCGTGACCAATGATGTACAGGCCTGTTTTGTAAATGTAAAATACCCATTGTGGTACACATGATAGAATCTGCGTATGGAAGATCTTCACGGTTATCCAAGAAATCCCTGAAGTAAAGCCCTTCAGGTCTACACACGTATCCAATGATCTACAGGCCTGTTTTGTCAATGTTATGTACCCATTGTAGTACATATAACAGAATCTGCGTACGGAAGATGTTCGCGGTTATCCAAGAAATACCGGAAGTGAAAGCCTTCAGATCTACACGCGTAACCAATGATCTACAGGCCTATTTTGTTAATGTAATGTACCCATTGTGGTACATATAACAGAATCTGCGTATCAAAGACGTTCGCGGTTATCCAAGAAATACCTGAAGTGAAGGTCTTCAGATCTACACACGTATCCAATGATCTACAGGCCTGTTTTGTAAATGTAATATACCCATTGTAGTACATATAACAGAATCTGCGTATCGAAGACGTTCGCGGTTATCCAAGAAATACCGAAAGTGCATGCCTTCAGATCTACACGCGTAACCAATGATCTACAGGCCTGTTTTGTAAATGTAATATACCCATTGTGGTACACATTATAGAATCTGCGTATGGAAGATCTTCACTGTTATCCAAGAAATCCCTGAAGTAAAGCCCTTCAGGTCTACACGCGTAATCAATGATCTATAGGCCTATTTTGTTAATGTAATATACCCATTGTGGTACATATAACAGAATCTGCGTATCGAAGACAAATTTTCGCGGTTATCCAAGAAATACCTGAAGTGCATGCCTTCAGATCTACACGCGTGACCAATGATGTACAGGCCTGTTTTGTAAATGTAAAATACCCATTGTGGTACACATGATAGAATGTGCGTATGGAAGATCTTCACGGTTATCCAAGAAATCCCTGAAGTAAAGCCCTTCAGGTCTACACACGTATCCAATGATCTACAGGCCTGTTTTGTCAATGTTATGTACCCATTGTAGTACATATAATAGAATCTGCATACGGAAGACGTTCGCGGTTATCCAAGAAATACCGGAAGTGAAAGCCTTCAGATCTACACGCGTAACCAATGATCTACAGGCCTATTTTGTTAATGTAATGTACCCATTGTGGTACATATAACAGAATCTGCGTATCGAAGACGTTCGCGGTTATCCAAGAAATACCTGAAGTGGAGGTCTTCAGATCTACACGCGTAACCAATGATCTACAGGCCTGTTTTGTAAATGTAATATACCCATTGTGGTACATATAACAGAATCTGCGTATGGAAGACGTTTGCGGTTATATAAGAAGTACCAGAAGTGGAGGTCTTCAGATCTACAGGCGTAACCAATGGCTTTACTAAAGGCATTTTTTGTAAATGTAATATACCCATTGTGGTACAAATGATAGAATCTGCGTATGGAAGATTTCCACGGTTATCCAATAAATCCCTGAAGTGAAGGCCTTCAGGTCTACACGCGTAACCAATGATTTACAGGCCTGATTTGTAAATGTAATGTATCTATTGTAGTACATATAACAGAATCTGCGTATGGAAGACGTTCGCGGTTATCCAAGAAATACCGGAAGTGGAGGCCTTCAGATCTACATGCATATTCAATGATCTACAAAATGGTTTTGTAAATGTAAGATCCCTTTAATATCGACTCATGGAGGCTTCACAGTAACAGAATTTCGCGGATATCCAAGAAATACCTGAAGTGGATCATTTCAGATCGACACGCGTAACCAACGATCTAAAGGCCTGTTTTGAATATATAATGTACCCATTATTTTTGCCTTTCTCGTACAACAAAGTTGTACCGAAAGGCTATCATTTCACTTCAAGAACGAACTTTTTATAGAAGGCCCGGAGACCCATAGTGTTATATACCAATCAATCTAGCTCAACGAACTGTATGCATGTGTGTATGTGTGTGTATGTGTGTGCACAAAAGCTAAGAAAAACATTAGACAACTTTTCTTATAGTAATCCTTAGCCGATTTTCTCGGAACAAGTTTTATTCGATAGAAGGCAAAGCGTAGTTGATCGCGTTTGAAAGTTATTACGAAAATGGTACATTGAACCGAGCCATATAAGCGACATATAAGGTTGGTGTCTTGACTAAATGCGAGAAAGGCAGTATCACTATTCGGTGAACTAAGTTGGGTTGGGGTCGTTCAACAATGATATCACAGGTTTAAGGGGGGGAGGGTTTAAGATCTTGTGACACTGCATATACAAGGTATACAAAAAAGCGTGACAGAGGAGGAAGGGGGGGTCTAGAAATCTCAAAAAGTAGTGGACGTCATATTTGAATCATCCCTCATTTGTGTGTTTTCCAAGTTTAACATCAAGTTCAACACAAATGTTTTCAATATGAAGAGAGCATGAACCATATTTGAAATCGAAACATTGATCTTTTTTTTTTTTGTCTTTATTATCGAGACTTTTAGCCCGAGGCTGGCTCGTCTCGTATACAGCTACGCGTATAGATCAAATTGCCTTACTCCAGGGATTTCTTGAATGACCAAGAACATATGCTGTGAGGGCATTCTGTTATTCGTTCTACAGACAGCATGTACCATATTTGAAACTGGAAAATTGATCTTCAGTTACACGTGTAGATCGAAAGGCCTTACTCCAGGGATTTCTTGGATGACCAAGAACATATGCAGTGAACGCATTCTGTTCTTTGTACTACAGAGAGCATGTACCATATTTGAAACCGGAAAATTGATCTTCAGTTACGCGTGTAGATCGAAAGGCCTTACTCCAGGGATTTTTTGGATGGCCAAAAACATATGCCGTGAACGCATTCTGTTCTTTGTACTACAGAGAGCATGTACCATATTTGAAACCGGAAAATTGATCTTCAGTTACGCGTGTAGATCGAAAGGCCTTACTCCAGGGATTTCTTGGATGACCAAAAACATATGCAGTGAACGCATTCTGTTCTTTGTACTACAGAGAGCATGTACCATATTTGAAACCGGAAAATTTATTTTCAGTTACGCGTGTAGATCGAAAGACCTTACTCCAGGGATTTCTTGGATGACCAAGAACTTATGCAGTGAACGCATTCTGTTCTTTGTACTACAGAGAGCATGTACCATATTTGAAACCGGAAAATTGATCTTCAGTTACGCGTGTAGATAGAAAGGCCTTACTCCAGGGATTTCTTGGATGACCAAGAACATATGCAGTGAACGCATTCTGTTATTTGTACCACAGGGAGCATGTACCATATTTGAAACCGGAAAATTGATCTTCAGTTACACGTGTAGATCGAAAGGCCTTACTCCAGGGATTTCTTGGATGACCAAGAACATATGCAGTGAACGCATTCTGTTCTTTGTACTACAGAGAGCATGTACCATATTTGAAACCGGAAAATTTATTTTCAGTTACGCGTGTAGATCGAAAGACCTTACTCCAGGGATTTCTTGGATGACCAAGAACTTATGCAGTGAACGCATTCTGTTCTTTGTACTACAGAGAGCATGTACCATATTTGAAACCGCAAAATTGATCTTCAGTTACGCGTGTAGATCGAAAGGCCTTACTCCAGGGATTTCTTGGATGACCAAGAACTTATGCAGTGAACGCATTCTGTTATTTGTACCACAGGGAGCATGTACCATATTTGAAACCGGAAAATTGATCTTCAGTTACACGTGTAGATCGAAAGGCCTTACTCCAGGGATTTCTTGGATGACCAAGAACATATGCAGTGAACGCATTCTGTTCTTTGTACTACAGAGAGCATGTACCATATGTGAAACCGGAAAATTGATTTTTAGTTACGCGTGTAGATCGAAAGGCCTTACTCCAGGGATTTCTTGGATGACCAAGAACATATGCTGTGAACGCATTCTGTTCTTTGTACTACAGAGAGCATGTACCATATTTGAAACCGGAACATTGATCTTCAGTTACGCGTGTATATCGGAACGCCTTACTCCAGGGATTTCTTGGATGACCAAGAACATATGCTGTGAACGCATTCTGTTCTTTGTACTACAGAGAGCATGTACCATATTTGAAACCGGAAAATTGATCACCTACGTATTCGTTCTCTGTACCACAAGGAGCATGTACCATACTTAAAACAGGACTGCAAATCTTTGTTCCTGAGCTCAAGCCATTTCTTGGATAACTGGACGATTTATCTGTGACTTTATGCAGAATAACTATCATTTCGGTCAATTTTGAAAGTCAAACTTAAAAGTTTATTTTCGGTTCCAGTTAACAAAAATTTCCTATTGCAATCCCATTTCGACCGCATAAAAATGGTTTCCATTGTGCTGCCATTCAGTCAAATGCCTCAGGCTGTCAAACAACTAACACACATGCTTAACATGTACGTGGGTAGTGCTGCCAACAGATTTCTGTTGTGAAATTATTTCTCCTGTTTCAAACTTTTGGAATAGTGGAAAATTTTATTGTGAATGACGAGTGTGTATGAAAAATATTTATTTGGAAGATTTTTCTTTTATTACACTAGCGGAAAATAATTGAAAAACCCACTTTTATTGACTGCATGATGTATTATCAGATGTGTAACATAAGATTATTTCAGTTCAAACCGCCAGTTTGGCAACGCGTTTTTCGACTATAAACAAGGCGACGAAGAAAATAAATTTCAAACGCTCTAAAGTTTGAAAAAACAAATCATTTGAACGCCTTCCGGCAGTTATTTTGCAATTATTATTCACTTGAGCAATAAACATTGCTTTTATTTAGTGCGCAGTGAGAAATTTATGTGAAAAAGTGCGGTGAAAATCAGTGAATTACGTTGATTTTGGTGACGGCGTTGCGCGTCTTCTACAGCAGTGAACGAACAGGATTTTCCTTCGTCGCACGGATAACGTAGGAAATTATGCAAAAGTCAGAGCCGCAAAATTAAAATTAACTGTATTTCAAGTAAGTAACACCGGAATGTAAATTAAATGAATGCAGATCGTAGTGTACCCTTTTTTCTATCTCGCCAGATGATTAGTTCATTATTTGAGTTTACGATTCGCGAGTATTTAGTGATTTAGAATTTGATATGACGAATGCTAGCGCCATGGACGAATTAGCGCATAACCCTAACTAAAATATCTTTTATCATAACCGGTACCATATAGTTTTTCATGAAAAGTTCCTAATTTTGAGAAAACCCGCGTTAAATGTATTTCGCCATATACATTTCTGGAGGTTAACTCATGCCACCTATTTGCGCATATACGATAGTGCCTGGCTGTGGAAGTGGCGGGTAGAAAATCAGCCACTGTCAATAATTCATTCATATCACTTCAAGACAAAATTTTTAAAACGACTTATCTGCTTTTGTAAACAAAGATTCAAACGACAATTTGACGAATCTGATAGCTCTCCCACGCAAACCAACATCATCAATAGGTAGCGGAAACCTTCACCTACCTATTTATGGTGTTGGTTTGCGTGGGAGAGCTATCAGATTCGTCAAATCGTCGTTTGAATCTATATTTACAAAAGCAGATAAGTCGTTTTGAAAATTTTGGCTTGACTTGATCAGTGTTGTCATTGACAGTCTATCGTCACACCGCCGAGCCGCGCTTACTGTCCGGTAGGCTTCTCCTTTGTGCGGTGGCCTCGACGTCGACAATGCCGGACCGAAAATGCCGATGATGCTGACGATTCTGCCTTGCTCTTGAGAAAACTTAAGTTTGCGATAGCGTGGCTGAGACGATGGAGCAACACTTCAAAAGTTCTGGCGATGTTGTGGTTGCTTTGCCTGTTCTTGTCAGATCTCAGGGTCAGATTGAGAGGAAAAAATCGTGCTGCGCTTTTTATGCCTTCCTGACCTAGCGAGAGCTCATTCGCTGACGTCTGCACCAATCAGAGCGTGGCAATGGAATGATGCAAGAATGATGCGGTACTCATATTTATAGGTTCTCGTGAATTCAATATTTTGCTTTGAAAACAGTTTTGGGCCTATTGAAACAAGTTTTCGGATATTATCAAGCATGAATATGAAAGGCATACTTGAAAGCTGTTGATTGAGTGGTTAACTGCAGAAAACTGTTCAATAGGGCAAAAGCTATTAACGTTTGAAATCTTTCAACACAGCGTAACGCGGTCGATTTTAAAAAATTTGAAATGACACCCGGTATAGTAAAGAGAGACGTAAGTCCTACGTCAAAAAACGAACAGTGGGTAATGTCTGTGACATAACCGCTAAGTGGACGTAGGACTTGACTTGACCATGCCTTTAAGATACATAATATGTCCAAATTTCTCACATCAACTATTTTGGATACATAATCGGCGTTGCATACCATTCCTTGGCCAAATCTTCTCATCAAACCGACACAGAAATCAAATCTACCTCGAACAAGAATCATCAAAAAAAATTCAGGAAGTATCTGTCCGGTCACGAAATATTAGCCTCGACAGTGGCAACCTTCCCACTGAAGGACTGCCTGAAATAAACCACAAGTTGGCTCAGCAGGGGATGTAAACTGTATCTCAGCCCTTCCACTGAAGGGCCTTCCAATCCGTCGATAGCGACTGAAGGAGAACATTATTTTTAACTCTTAGAGCCTTGCAAAAGGCTGTTTGCTTCGGCTAAGTGCAGAAAGTAAGAAAACGATCTTTTCAAATAACCGCGAATTTCTAGTGATGATATAAAAAAGACTGAATGCTCTGCGAGCGAATGCACTTTTCTTTTATACTACTGTAAAACCTCTTTTTACGCTCCCTCCTTTTACGCTCCCTCTTTTTACGCTCAAAATTCCAAATAACGCTCCCTCTTTTTACGCTCCAAATTCGAAATAACGCTCCCTCTTTTTACGCCCTATAGGAGCGTAAAAAAAGTTTCAAGCATTTATATGACGCAAATTTGGATTAGTTTCGAAGGTTGTTTTTAGATGATCTAAGTACTACGGATGTTCTAGAAACAGAATATAGGCTTGCATGCGAAGTGGTATATGCGGTTGTCATGATCTACGAACTCCACACAGTCAAGATCTGTTGATCAACCTTCGTAATGGAGACAGTTATTGAAGAATAAACAAGTTTTGTGACCCCTTCTTGGTATATGTTTGTATTCCAAGTAGTTCTTGTTGTTGTCGTGGGCTCAAGGAAGTCTACGAACTCTACAGAGTCAAGGTCTGTGGATCAACCTCCGTAATGGAGGCAGTTATTGAAGAATAAACAAGTTGTGCGACCCCTTCTAGATATATATTTGTATTTCAAGTAGATTTTGGTGTTGTCATTGATGCCAGGTAGTCTACGAACTCCATAGAGTCAAGGTCTGTGGATCAATCTCCGTAACGGAGACAGCTATTGGAGAATAAACAAGTTGTGTAACCCCTTCTTGGTATATGTTTGTATTCCAAGTAGTTCTTGTTGTTGTAGTAGGCTCCAGGTAGTCTACGAACTCCACAGAGTCAAGGTCTGTGGATCAACCTCCGTAATGGAGGCAGTTATTGAAGAATAAACAAGTTGTGTGACCCCTTCTGGGTATATGTTTGTATTTCTAGTAGTTCTAGTTGTTGTCGTGGGCTCCAGGAAGTTTACCAACTCCATAGAGTCAAGGTCTGTGGATCAACCTCCGTAACGGAGACAGCTATTGAAGAATAAACAAGTTGTGTAACCCCTTCTTGGTATATGTTTGTATTCCAAGTAGCTCTTGTTGTTGTAGTAGGCTCCAGGTAGTCTACGAACTCCACAGAGTCAAGGTCTGTGGATCAACCTCCGTAATGGAGGCAGTTATTGAAGAATAAACAAGTTGTGTGACCCCTTCTAGGTATATATTTGTATTCCAAGTAGATCTTGATGTTGTCATTGATGCCAGGTAGTCTACGAACTCCATAGAGTCAAGGTCTGTGGATCAACTTCCGTAATGGAGGCAGTTATTGAAAAATAAACAAATTGTGTGACCTCTTCTGGGTATATGTTTGTATTCCTTGTAGTACTTGTTGTTGTCGTGGGCTCCAGGAAGTTTACGAGCTCCATAGAGTCAAGGTCTGTGGATCAACCTTCGTGACAGAGACAGCTATTGGAGAATAAACAAGTTGTGTAACCCCTTCTTGGTATATGTTTGTATTCCAAGTAGTTCTTGTTGTTGTCGTGGGCTCCAGGTAGTCTACGAACTCCACAGAGTCAATGTCTGTGGAACAACCTCCGTAATGGAGGCAGTTATTGAAGAATAAACAAGTTGTGCGACCCTTTCTAGGTATATATTTGTATTCCAAATAGATCTTGATATTGTCATTGATGCCAGTCAGCCTACGAACTCCATAGAGTCAAGGTCTGTGGATCAACCTCCGTAACGGAGACAGTTATTGTAGAATAAACAAATTGTGTGACCTCTTCTGGGTATATGTTTGTATTCCTTGTAGTTCTTGTTGTTGTCGTGGGCTCCAGGAAGTTTACCAACTCCATAGAGTCAAGGTCTGTGGATCAACCTCCGAAACGGAGACAGTTATTGGAGAATAAACAAGTTGTGTAACCCCTTCTTGGTATATGTTTGTATTTCAAGTAGTTCTTATTGTTGTCGTAGGCTCCAGGTAGTCTACGAACTCCACAAAGTCAAGGTCTGGGATCAACCTCCGTAATGGAGGCAGTTATTGAAGAATAAACAAGTTGTGCGACCCCTTCTAGGTATGTTTTTGTATTCCAAGTAGATCTTGATGTTGTCATTGATGCCAGGTAGTCAACGAACTCCATAGAGTCAAGGTCTGTGGATCAACCCCCGTAATGGAGGCAGTTATTGAAGAATAAACAAGTTGTGTGACCCCTTCTGGGTATATGTTTGTATTCCTAGTAGTTCTTGTTGTTGTCATGGGCTCCAGGAAGTTAACCAACTCCATAGAGTCAAGGTCTGTGGATCAACCTCCGTAACGGAGACAGTTATTGGAGAATAAACAAGTTGTGTAACCCCTTCTTGGTATATGTTTGTATTCCAAGTAGTTCTTGTTGTTGTCGTAGGCTCCAGGTAGTCTACGAACTCCACAGAGTCAAAGGTCTGTGGATCAACCTCCGTAATGGAGGCAGTTATTGAAGAATAAACAAGTTGTGTGACCCCATGTTGGAATATGTTTGTATTCCAAGTGGTTCTTGTTGTTGTCGTGGGCTCCAGGTAGTCTACTAACTCCTGTTGATTAACCTCAGTAATGGAGACAGTTATTGAAGAATAAAAAAAGTTGGGTGACCCCTTCTAGGTATATGCTCGTATTTCATGCAGTTCTTGTTGTTGTCGTGGGTTACAGGTAGTCTACGAACTCCATAGAGTCAAATACTTCGGATCAACTTCCGTAATAGAGACAGTTATCGAAGAGTGCACAAGTTGTGTGACCCCTTCTTGTTATTTGTTTGCATTCCAAGTAGCTCTTGTTGCTGTCATTGGCTCCAGAGAGTCTACGAACTCCATAGAGTCAAGGTATGTTGATCATCCTGAGTAATGGAGGCAGTTATTGAAAAATAAACAAGTTGTGTGGCCCCCTCCTAGGTATATGTTTGTATTCCAAATAGTTCTTTTTGCTGTTGTGGTATCCAGGTAGTCTACAAACTCCAAGAGTCAAGGTCTGTGGATCAACCTTCATAATGGAGACAGATATCAAAGAGTGCACAAGTTGTGTGACCCCTTCTTGGTATGTTTTTGTATTCCAAGTAGTTCTTGTTGTTGTCGTGGGCTTCAGGTTGTCTGCGAGCTCTGTGGATCAACTTCCGAATTGGAAGCAGTTATTGAAGAATAAACAAGTTGTGTGACCCCTTCCTTATATATGTGTGTATTTAAAGTAGTTCTTGTTGTTGTCGTGAGTTCCTGGTAGTCTACGAACATAGAGTCAAGGTCGGTGAATCAACCTCCTTAATGAGGGCAGTTATTTGAAAATAAACAAGTTGTGTGACCCCTTCTTGGTCTATGTTTGTCTTTAAAGTAATTCTTCTTGTGGTCGTGGGCTCCGTAATGGACGCAGTTATTGAGCGTTGAACACTTTTTGTGGCCTCTTCTTGGTACAGTAATATACCGATTTTATCATTCCTAGTTAATTCTGGGTGATGAAATAGAAAATGTGACAAAATGGAACAATTTTTATTTTAAATTGTTTTGTTTGTTTGCTAATATGAATCAGTTTATGCCTTGGAAAGGCAAAATACGTGAACGGAATGCGTAATTTCTTGTCGAAGAGGCTTACAAAATTCTTGACAGGTTCTCTGAATAAATTCATAATAAACCACAGGCGGTAAAAACAACAAAAATGCGGGGATGACAAAATCGGAGAGTGACAAAATCGGGCCAATACTGTATATTAGTGTTACGTTAGACGAGGATACCTTCGAGGTGGTCGAGGAATTCGTCTACCTCGGATCCTTGCTTACGGCTGATAATAATTTTAGTCGTGAAATACGAAGGCGCATCATCTGTGGAAGTCGGGCCTACTACGGGCTCCAGAAGAAACTGCGGTCAAAAAAGATTCGACACCGCACCAGATGTGTGATGTACAAGACGCTAATTCAGTCAAACCTCCATGAGTCGATATTGAAGGGACCATCGACTCATGGAAATATCGACATGTGGAATAGGAAATCTTTGGAAATCTGTTTGAAGGGACCATCACAGTAACCCAGAAAATATTTTTTAATATGGGATAATTTGCTTCCATGAGTCGATATCGAGTCATAGAACATCGACTCATGGAGGTTTGACTGTAAGACCGGTTGTCCTCTACGGACATGAAACATGGACAATGCTCGAGAAGCACTCGGAGTATTCGAGAGGCGGATGCTTAGGACCATCTTTGGCGGTGTGCAAGAAGACGGTGTGTGGCGGCGGAGAATGAACCATGAGCTCGCCAACTCTACGGCGAACCCAGTATCCAGAAGAAAGCTATAGCCGGAAGGGTACGATGGGCAGGACATGTTGCAAGAATGCCAAACAGCAACCCTGCAAAGATGGTGTTCGCTTCCGATCCGGCAGGTACGAGACGGCGTGGAGCGCAGCGAGCGAGATGGGCAGACCAGGTGCAAAATGACTTGGTGAGCGTGGGGCGTATTCGAGGATGGAGAGATGCGGCCTCGAACCGTGTATTGTGGCGTCAAATTGTTGATTCAGTGTGACCTGTTTTTCTTGGATGACCGTGAACATATGCAATGGATGCATTCTATTCTATGTACCACAAAGGGGTTGTACTATTTTTGAAACAAGGCGAAAGATTTCTGGTTACGCGTGTAGATCTTAAGGCCTATTCCAGGGTTTTTTTGGATGACCGTGAACCTAGGCTTTGGACGCATTCTATTCTATGTACCACAAAGGGGTTGAACCATTTTTGAAACAAGGCGAAAGATTTCTGGTTACGCGTGTAGATCTTAAGGCCTATTCCAGGGTTTTCTTGGATGACCGTGAACCTATGCAATGGACGCATTCTATTCTATGTATCACAAAGGGGTTGTACAATTTTTGAGACAAGGCAAAAGATTTCTTTACGTGTGTAGATCTTAAGGCCTATTCCAGGGTTTTTTTGGATGACCGTGAACCTATGCAATGGACGCATTCTATTCTATGTACCACAAAGGGGTTGTACCATTTTTAAAACAAGGCGAAAGATTTCTGGTTACGCGAGTAGATCTTAAGGCCTATTCCAGGGTTTTCTTGGATGACCGTGATCCTAGGCTATGGACGCATTCTATTCTATGTACCACAAAGGGGTTGAACCATTTTTGAAACAAGGCGGAAGATTTCTGTTTTCGCGTGTAGATCTTAAGGCCCATTCCAGGGTTTTCTTGGATGATCGTGATCCTAGGCTATGGACGCATTCTATTCTATGTACCACAAAGGGGTTGTACCATTTTTGAAACAAGGCGAAAGATTTCTGTTTACGCGTGTAGATCTTAAGGCCTATTCCAGGGTTTTCTTGGATGACCGTGAACCTATGCAATGGACGCATTCTATTCTATGTACCACAAAGGGGTTATACCATTTTTGAAACAAGGCGAAAGATTTCTGGTTACGCGTGTAGATCTTAAGGCCTATTCCAGGGTTTTCTTGGATGACCGTGAACCTATGCAATGGACGCATTCTATTCTATGTACCACAAAGGGTTGTACCATTTTTGAAACAAGGCGAAAGATTTCTGGTTACGCGTGTAGATCTTAAGGCCTATTCCAGGGTTTTCTTGGATGACCGTGAACCTATGCAATGGACGCATTCTATTCTATGTACCACAAAGGGGTTGTACCATTTTTGAAACAAGGCGAAAGATTTCTGGTTACGCGTGTAGATCTTAAGGCCTATTCCAAGGTTTTCTTGGATGACCGTGAACCTATGCAATGGTTGCGTTCTATCCAATGTATCACAAAACACAGGTCCAAGCTCCAGGAGGTTCTTGTAAAACTTTAAATACGTGAAAACGGTGATGAACATCTTACTGTGCGTTATCAAGGATCTGCACAACTCATGATTGTTGATTTTTTGGCGTACCAAGAACATCTTAAGGCCTCAGCATTCAAACAATTGGACGACCATAATAACGGAAACAATTTGGACGACCCTAATACCAAAATTGGTAAAAGACACATCTTAAGACTAAAAGTGAGTTAAATATCAAACTCTGCTTACCTAAAAGATTGCAAACTTTTTTTACGCTCCAAATTCCAAATAGCGCTCCCTCCTTTTACGCTCAAAATTCAAAATAACGCTCCCTCTTTTTACGCCCTAAATTCGAAATAACGCTCCCTCTTTTTACGCTCTGATTCCATTTACGCTCCCCCGTTTTGGGCGCAAAAAGAGGTTTTGCAGTACTTAATTAAGAATCTTCTCTGCTTCCCAATTGCTGGGCCAATCAGCTAGTGTCTTGTATCCCGCTGCTTTGTCAGACAAAGCGTCATCATCATCAACGGGTTCGAGAAGGGCTTCTTCTTTTTTACGCTTGTTGCTCGCTGCTGGCGTCTATTTTCTAACGGGACTTCGTTTGATACAGCCAATAAGCCGTGTGCGTGTTCTTTTCTGAGACAACATTGTTAGTAGTAGAAGGAAGGAAACACCCGGACATGGGATTTCGGGTGATAAGATTTAGAATTGGTAACATGGGACCAAGGATGTTAACGATCATTCAGTAATTTGCGTTCGATAATTTAGTAGTTTGTCAATAACACATTCTAGAAGCTGAATCTCAAAATATGTTGTATGGTGGACTTCTAGTGCGAAGGTTTCTCTACAACTCTGCCTAATGGTTCGTTGCTTGATTTCCACTAGTAACGGAGTTATAGCTATAGTTTCAGTAACTTAGACTAAATGATAACAAATTTCCAATCATTTAGTTTAAGTTACTGCAACTAGCGCTCTAACTCCGTTATTAGTTGAATTCTAATAACAAACCATTAGGCAAAGTTGTAGAAAAACCTTCACACTAGAAGTCCACCATACAACCTATTTTGAAATTCAGTCTCAGGAATGTGTTATTGACAAACTACTAAATGATCGAACGCAAATTACTGAATGAAAGTTAACATCCTTGCATGGGACGATCATTCGCTATTTATGAAAATCACGCATAAAATTTTATCACTATAATATTGGATTTGGCACCCAATTACAATTTCTATCCCGAAGGGTATTGAAAGCTTTGATATTGATCTCTATCATTGGCTCTCTGAAGAACCGTTTGCTTTTTGGACATACATGCTGCATCATGTGGCTTTTCTTCAGCCTGTCTCGGCTCATCACCGATGCCGGCCGGTCTCGGCTCGACTCTGCTGATGCTGCTGCCGGTATCTGCTCAGCATTGCTGCTTTGTCGCGTCTGTAGGGTGGACTGCTGCTGTACTGGCTAGGTTTCGGCTGATGATGGTGGCTTCGATGACTTCATTCCCTGCTAAAAGGTGTGAGTGCTGTTCAATCGATGATGCGGTTGCTTCGCTTGTCCCGGTCAGAATGAAAGGAAAAAATCGCGTTGCGATATTTTATGGCTTCTCGGCAGACCCAGCGGCTGCAAAATTCCGTCTAACAAAGTTATTTTGAAAACAAGAGGACAAAAACTGTGTTTCAAATCAATCCAACGCAAGATCAATGTGCTCCATTTAATAAGCTTCTACAACACGATCGATTCCGCACTTAATAATGTTGTGCTCTTCGATGCAGACATTAGTTTTATCACTTCGCGTTTTCCCACACTAGCTGGCTTGATCAGCATCAACACGATCGATTGCACACTAGTTTAACAAATTTTTGCTACGCGAGGTAGATTTTTTTACTTCGCGTTCTCCTGGACTAGCTGTCGTCCCATGACCAGCAGCAACACGATCGATTCCGCATTCATGTTGTGCCAATAGTAAAAAAATATCACCAAATTTTAATTTTAATCTTGAATTCACTGAAGATGTTTTATAAAAGAAAACTACATACGTATTTGTCGACTTAGAATGGGGTTATGTTAAAGTGACCAGACGTCCCGGATTGAACTTTCTTGTCCCGCATTGCCAAGCGTCCCGGAAAGCGTCCCGCGTTCCATTTAATTCTGTTAAGTCAGAAGAATCTATGGAATTCGCAGGAAATTGGATGTTTAGAAAATCTGTGACAGATTCGAATATTATCAAAAGAACAAGATTTACAGATTTTGCTCAGTTAGCATATCAGAACAGTCGATATCTCTTGCTTCCCAGCAAAAGCACCCTAAACAATTGTTTGACTCGCATGAGGTGGTTCTTCGTCATTGTAGTGAATTTGGATAGTAAGTCCATGTCCGGAAAGGATAGGTGATAGATGATCGACTTGTTTTTTTACTGGTATGAATTGATTTGCATTTGAATACTAAGCCGCGAGGTGGCTCTGTCCCAGTGTGAGGATGTAATGCAAATAAGAAGTAGAAAATCCACGGTTTCAAACAAATCTGGAGAGCTTAGGCCATGCCGGCCGGAAGATTTAAAAAATATGTAAAATGCCGGCCGAAAAATTGAATATTCGGAAAATATGTAAAATCTGGAACATCCTTGAAAATACATTGATCTATAAAATCAGGAAACCGTCTAAAACATCCGATATTTGGAAAAGATAATTTCACCATCCTCACCGTTTTCAATAAGGTTGTTCAGACTAAACATTAACATAAGATAACGGACAATGGACAATACCCAGTAGACCATTTAATAATGTTTCGTTTATCGAATAGTTTCCACGACGGGAGCGGGAGTCGAACATCAACACATAATACACAACATACTACACAATCACGGCGGCGTGTGGTTAGCGACGACCACCGTGATCTAGATCGCGCAACATTCCAATTTTATTTGAAAATTTAAGGACTTTACTTTTTGTATTAGTTTCTATAAAATCGAATAGTAAGCATCATACTGGAAATCCAGGAAATCCAGGAGGAGATTGGCCGGCTGAAGAACAACAAAGCCCCTGGGGTTGGCCAACTACCAGGAGAGCTATTTAAACACGGTGGTGAGGCACTGGCTAGAGCGCTGCACTGGGTCATTACCAAGATTTGGGAGGAGGAAGTTTTGCCGCAGGAGTGGATGGAAGGTGTCGTGTGTCCCATCTACAAAAAGGGCGATAAGCTGGATTGTAGCAACTACCGCGCAATCACATTGCTGAACGCCGCCTACAAGGAACTCTCCCAAATTTTATGCCGTCGACTAGCACCAACTTCAAGGGAGTTCGTGGGGCAGTACCAAGCGGGTTTTATGGGCGAACGCTCCACCACGGACCAGGTGTTCGCCATTCGCCAAGTACTGCAGAAATGCCGCGAATACAACGTGCCCACACATCATCTATTCATCGACTTCAAAGCCGCATATGATACAATCGATCGGGACCAGCTATGGCAGCTAATGCACGAACACGGTTTTCCGGATAAACTGACACGGTTGATCAAAGCGACGATGGATCGGGTGATGTGCGTAGTTCGAGTTTCAGGGGCATTCTCGAGTCCCTTCGAAACCCGCAGAGGGTTACGGCAAGGTGATGGTCTTTCGTGTTTGCTATTCAACATCGCTTTGGAAGGGGTAATACGAAGAGCAGGGAGTAACACGAGTGGCACAATTTTCATTAAGTCCGTCCAGCTATTTGGTTTCGCCGACGACATAGATATTATGGCACGTAACTTTGAGAAGATGGAGGAAGCCTACATCAGACTGAAGAGGGAAGCTAAGCGGATCGGACTAGTCATCAACGCGTCGAAGACGAAGTACATGATAGGAAAAGGTTCAAGAGAAGACAATGTGAGCCACCCACCGCGAGTTTGCAACGGTGGTGACGAAATCGAGGTGGTAGAAGAATTTGTGTACTTGGGCTCACTGGTGACTGCCGAAAATGACACCAGCAGAGAAATTCGGAGACGCATAGTGGCTGGAAATCGTACGTACTTTGGACTCCGCAAGACGCTCCGATCGAATAGAGTTCGCCACCGTACCAAACTGACAATCTACAAAACACTAATTAGACCGGTAGTCCTCTACGGACACGAGACCTGGACGATGCTCGTGGAGGACCAACGCGCACTTGGAGTTTTCGAAAGGAAAGTGCTGCGTACCATCTATGGTGGGGTGCAGATGGCGGACGGTACGTGGAGGAGGCGAATGAACCACGAATTGCATCAGCTGTTGGGAGAACCATCCATCGTTCACACCGCGAAAATCGGACGACTGCGATGGGCCGGGCACGTAGCCAGAATGTCGGACAGTAACCCGGTGAAAATGGTTCTCGACAACGATCCGACGGGCACAAGAAGGCGAGGTGCGCAGCGAGCAAGGTGGATCGATCAGGTGGAAGATGACTTGCGGACCCTCCGTAGACTGCGTGGTTGGCGACGTGTAGCAATGGACCGAGCCGAATGGAGAAGACTCTTATATACCGCACAGGCCACTTCGGCCTTAGTCTGAATAAATAAATATAAGCATCATACTGGGTACAGTAGTTTAATATAAGTAAAATCTCTTTTGAAAAGATTTTTTATGTTTTTAAAATATATAATACTTATGGTATCCCGGATTGGCCTCAGACAAATCTGGTCACTTTAGTTATGTAGTAAACGTTAATAGAAAAATTTCGATAACCTAAAGTTTTGAAAACAGCTTGATGATTTTGTTCAGCGGCGCAGCCAAAATTTTTGATAATATAAAGTATGGTTTAGGTTTAAATTTGTTTCGAAATTCCGCGGAATTCCGTTAAATTTCGTTAAAATCTAGTTATTTCTAGCGAAATTTTTGTAATTTTTCGAAACGAAACGAATCAAGAAATCAGATTTCGCCATGCTCAAATTCCGCGGAATTTCGTTTCGAACCGCCTGAAACGAAATTTTTCGAAATACCGCATATGCTTACCTGGCAGTAAGCTTTTAGGTCATTGAGATGGAAAGTAGGCTTTATAATTAAAAAAAAATAATCAAAAACATTTCGCCACCCACCAAACGCCGAGTTTCTTCCGCCATTTTTTTGCGGGTAGAACATAACTGCGCCAAAATGAACTGTGTTTTAATTGCCAATTTCAAATTATAACTTAAGATAAGTGGAATACTAATCGAAGGGATCGATATATAGTGGTAGTTTAGTAGATCAGTCTGCTTCAATTGAAATACTTAGTTAAAAAATTGCTGTGCTAATTTTGATCCTTTGATTCGAAATCCATCCACAGTGGACGGATTTCGATTCAGGAATAGTTGACTTAATTCATTATTTTATCATATTTTTCGTAGTTTTTAATGTGCATATGTGAAACACTTAAAAGTACAAGCCTTCATGCTCCTGTATCAATGACAAACATTTCATTTGCATTCGATTCTTATTTCCTAGTGACTTTTCCGTATACTAAGGTGCTTAAGTGTACGGATTTGTATGCCCTACGGTATATAGATTGGGGCAAACAATTTTAAAGCAGGTTTTAAATCCTGGCTGGGAGCTTAATACAAAGTATTTTATTTCAATAGTCCTGTTTTTGGTCCTCGCGGTAAATCACGCGTTGCAGAAGAAATGCTTGATGTGCATAAATGAAAAGAGAGTTTACGCGTGATTAGCAATGGACAAAACAATTTCGATACTTTGTCTAACAAATGTTTATAGAAGTTCTATTGAACAATGTCTTTTAAAATATTCTGATAGAATAACAATCTGGATGAGGAAAAAAATGACTTTTGGAATTTTGAAGGTACCGAAACGTTGGATCAGAATTCATAAAGCGTTTAAGCTGGTGTTCAGACTGCATAGCCGATAAACACTATACCAAATCGATCACAATCGATAACCACCTCCACTGCCCCCACTCGAAAAAAAAGTCCCATTTGACTTTTCATCACTTTTGAGTTAACCAAATGAATAGTGCTTATTTCTAATGTACTTCCATAAATCATAATAAAAAATACAAATAATAAGAAATAAGAATTTACATAACCTGATTGCACGAAGCTAAAAACAATGTTTCAATCAAACTGAATCGTTTCATGGTAATCTATCGAATGATGAACATCTCAACAGAATTTCAACAAGATCCGCTGATGTTTCAATTTAATAGATGTTTTTGAAGTTTTATGTGGAAGGTGTGATTTGGAGCTTCAATGGCTATTATGGAAGATCCATTAATTACGGAACGCAAAAATTGATCATTTTCAACCCCGCCCCCCACCACACAATGTCACACTTTTTGTATGAAGCATCTGAAAATGTTGTATGGGTCGTCACACTTCAAGCAATCCCCTCTCTCCCTCTAAGCGTTACGTGATGTATGGAAGTTCCCGTATCTCAGTATGCGAAAAAAAAAACGAACAGTGGGTAATGTCTGTGACATAACCGCTAAGTGGACGTAGGACTTGACTTGACCATGCCTTTAACCCTTTCAGGACGGATGGGTCATATATGCCCAGCGCATTGAGCAAATGTGATCCAGCCGTCCTGAAAGGGTTAAGATACATAATATGTCCAAATTTTCCACATCAACTATTTTGGATAAATAATCGGCGTTGCATACCAGACGAGCTCGGTGGTCTAGTGGCTACCGCTTCTGCCTTATGAGCAGGAGGTCGTGGATTAAATTCCAGGCTCGTCCCTTTCCTACTTTGTATTTCTATCATAGTTCTTTCTGTGTTTCACGTTCTACCAACACAATTCCTACTGTTATAACCTTCCACACTAACAAAACCTTCCGTGGCACCTATGAGAGGTCGTAGAGTTCTCTGCATCTTTCTTAAGTAGGTGTCCGACTAACCATCCTTCCCCTTCCCCAGCATTCGCAAGGACGTGGCCAGGACAGATCTGGACTATTGGAGAGAGTGCATTGCTTCCATCTAAGAGATAGTGATTAGTCCCAAATCAATATCTGTGGTAACGGATGAAAGTGATGCTACTCTCACACAATAGTCCAGGCTTGTACCACCTACGAATTTATGCGAATTGCTCAATGCTAATGCTAATGCTAATAATCGGCGTTGCATACCATTCCTTGGCAAAATCTTCTCATCAAACCGACACAGAAATCAAATCTACCTCGAACAAGAATCATCAAAAAAAAATTCAGGAAGTATCTGTCCGGTCACGGAATATTAGCCTCGACAGTGGCAACCTTCCCACTGAAGGACTGCGTGAAATAAGCCACAAGTTGGCTCAGCAGGGGATGTAGACTGGATCTCAGCCCCTCCACTGAAGGGCCACCTAATGCGTGCGATAGTGACTGAAGAACATTATTTTTAACTCTTAGAGCCTTAAAAAAGGCTGTTTGCTTCGGCTAAGTGCAAAACGTAAGAAAACGATCTTTTCAAATAACCGCGAATTTCTAGCACTTTTCTTTTATACCTACTTAATTTTGAATCTTCTCTGCTTCCCAATTGGCTATCTCTTGGCCAGTCAGCTAGTGTCTTGTATCCCGCTTCTTTGTCAGCCAAAGCGTCATCATCATCAACGCGTTCGAGAAGGGCTTCTTCTTTTTTACGCTTGTTGCTCGCTGCTGGCGTCTATTTCCTAACGGGACTTTTCGCTTGATACAGGCCAATAAGCCGGGCAAGCGAGCTTAGAATTGCAGTTCAGGTGGAAAGTACGTGTTCTTTTCTGAGGCAACATTGTTAGTAGTAGAAGGAAGGAAACACCCGGAAACAATGTTTATCTACATATTTTTTTATCAATGCCAAAAAATCCAACATTTGATGAAAAATCGATTGATAGTTTATTAATGTTTGAGCTGTTATCGGTGTTTTTTTTTATCCAAATAAGATTATGTGAGAGATTTGGACATCTTATGAATCTTTAAAGGCATGGTCAAGCGAAGTCCTTCGTCCACTTCGCGGTTAAATCAGAAAAATTATCCACTGTTAGTTTTGACGCTATTTATGAAAATCACGCATAAAATTTTATCTCTAGAATATTAGATTGGCACCCAAGCACAATTTCTATTCCGAAGGGTTGTCACGCAAGCTAATTAAATTTTTAAAACGATTCTACTGCGAAAAACTCTTTAGTAGATCTTGAAAACTTGAGATCGTAGAAAACTTGATCAATGAATCGTCCACTTTGAACGTACAGGGGCACACTAGAAGTTAACTTTCTGAAAGCAGTGTGGCGAAAGGCATCTAAGGTTCGATTTCTCAAATTTAAGCACCTTAATCAAAAAAACAAATTTGGTAGGCGTACTAGCGAACACCATCCATCATAACCGGTACCATATAGTTTTTCATGAAAAGTTCCTAATTTTGAGAAAACCCGCGTTAGATGTCTTTCGTCATATAAATTTCTGGAGGTTAACTCATGCCGGCTATTTGCGTATATACGATAGCGCCTGGCTGTGGAAGTGGCGGGTAGAAAATCAGCCACTGTCAATAATTCATCTTGTTCAGTGTTGTCATTGACAGTCTATCGTCACACCGCCGAGCCGCGCTTACTGTCCGGTAGGCTTATCCTTTGTGCGGTGGCCTCGACAATGCCGGACCGAAAATGCCGATGATGCTGACGATTCTGCCTTGCTCTTGAGAAAGCTTAAGTTTGCGATTGCGTAGCTGAGACGATGGAGCAACACTTCAAAAGTTCTGGCGATGCTGTGGTTGCTTTGCCTGTTCTTGTCAGATCTCAGGGTCAGATTGAGAGGAAAAAAATCGTGCTGCGCTTTTTTATGCCTTCCTGACCTAGCGAGAGCTCATTCGCTGACGTCTGCACCAATCAGAGCGTGGCAATGGAATGATGCAAGAATGATGCGGTACCCATATTTATAGGTTCTCGTGAATTCAATATTTTGCTTTGAAAACAGTTTTGGGCCTATTGAAACAAGTTTTCGGATATTATCAAGCATGAATATGAAAGGCATACTTAAAAGCTGTTGATTGAGTGGTTAACTGCAGAAAACTGTTCAATAGGGCAAAAGCAAGTTACGTTTGAAATCTTTCAACACAGCGTAACGCGGTCGATTTAAAAAATTTGAAATGACACCCGGTATAGTAAAGAGAGACGTAAGTCCTACGTCAAAACGGTATGGGACTGGTATGCGAGTGGGGGCAGTCTATGATACAGACAGATCCAAACACGTGCAACACAGTGTGATTATTCATGTGATTGATCTTATTCCGCAATAAATGTAACCTCAATTTTCCATCCACCTGCAGCCGTATTCGTCTCGGTGGCCATGTGGACCCTGGTAGCCATATCGCTGGAACGATTCTTCGCCATCTGTCGGCCGCTGTCATCCCGTCGCTGGCAAACCCAGTTCCACGCGTGCAAAATTATTGCCCTGGTTTGGTTTCTCAGCTTCGTGTGCCACGTACACCGACTGCAACCGGTGCATCAGTGGCGTACAACGGGGACCAATCTGAACACCACCTTCGACGACGACGACGACGACAGCAGCATTCAACAGCCGGTGATGTGTCGCGAAATGTGGCCGAACAAATCATTCGAAAAGGCTTATGTGATGTTCCTGGGCACCGGGCTGTTGTGCTTTTCACTTCTTACGATGGTATTCGCGCATTCGATGATTGTGTCGAAACTGTGGCGAGGATTTGAAAGTGAAATATGCCAAACGAATGAAAATCAAACACATCAAAGTAAGTACAATACATTTTATTGTATCAAAAAATCAAATAAACACAGAAAACAAACGTCCAAGCTAAAACTAGCTCTGTTTTGAAAGCATCTTTCACAGCTAAAAAATCTTAAAGAGTTCGTCTATCTATTTATTTATTTATTGTCGTCAATCATAATTGTAGACCTATTTACATTTGTATTCTTAACTATTCTAAATAAAATTAAATAATGTTGATACTGTTTAAACTTATTGTAAAGTGTCATTAGCTTATAATACGAGAGAAGATCTGTTTCAGCTGTGTTTTGGACATCGATAAGTCAATAGTGTCACAATGTTTATTATAAGTGATCATCATTTGATTAATTGGGCCATTTTTTGCATAGTTTGTTCGATGATAATTTACGGAGAATATTTGACGATGTCGTAAAGATCGTAATGGAACATAAAAATTAAGTTTTGATTATAGCTCCGTTGAGTCAATTCTGTTTGAAACAATATTGTTTATAAAAGTTACCATTGCTAAATCTCGACGCACTTTCAGTGAATGAATATTGATGAGCTTACAACGAGCTACATATGGTGGCAATGGAAATTCGGTCCACCCTAACTTTCGTAGTGCATATAATAAAAATTGTTTTTGAACTGACTCAATTCTGTTGGCATGAATAGCTGAAAATTGGGACCAAACTATGCTGCAATATTCTAAGATTGGCCTTACATAAGCTGTATATAGTGTTTTTATTGTGTATGGGTCCTGGAAATTGTAACAGAATCGTTTTATAAAACCTAACATGTTGTTGGATTTGCTTACAATTAAGTTATAAAATGATCGATGAAAGTTAGTTTTGAATCCAATATTACTCCCAAATCTCTTACTCTATTGCTTCTTACTACGTTCTGATCATCAAAACTAATATTTGCGCTGAGTATGTTTCGTTTTCTGCTGAAGGTTATTGAGTTGCATTTTTATATTCAACTGTAGAAAACTTTTTTTACACCATGTATGGAATACCAATATTTCATCTTTGAATGTATCGATATCCTCGACAGTTCTGATTTTTAGGAAAAGTTTCATGTCATCTGCATAAATTAAGACATTCAATTTATGAAGCACAAGAGGAGGTCATTTACAAATAAAATAAAAGGAACGGACCTAAATGAGATCCTTGAGGAACTCCAGAAGAGGCTTGTATTGGGGTTGATAATTTTCCTTTGAATCTTACAATTTGAACCCGACTTGTTAGATACGATTCAAGCCAATGAAGAAGTTTTGGTTGAATTCCCATCTTCTGCAGTTTGAACAAAAGCATGGGTAAATCAACGCGATCAAAAGCTATGCTAAAATCTGTGTACAAGGCTTCTACATGGTGACCACTATCCATTGCATCCAAAGAATAATTAACGAATTCTGTTAGATTTGTGGCTGTCGAACGACCTTTAAAGAAACCGTGTTGCTTAGATGTGATTCGATTTTTAATTTGAACAAATATGTTTTCATTAACAATTGCTTCGAACAATTTCGGTATGCAAGATATAAGAGCAATACCACGATAATTACGAACATTGGATTTTATACCAGATTTAAAAATTGGAACTAAAAATGATTTTTCCATATTAACGGAAAACATCCTGATTCCAGTGACATGTTGAAAATCCAGAATAATGGAGCAGTAAGTTCAATTGCTAGAGTCTTAATAAACACTGGAGGTATTCCATCGGGTCCGGAGCTCTTAGACCCATCTAGATGTTTCAGGGCATCACAAATTTCGTGTACATTCAGATGGTTGACGCAAACGTCATTTGAAAACTCAGGATAAAAATCGAAAAGTCGCGATCTCGATCATCTTCTGAATGGGTAGTGTATACTTCTTTAAAGAAATCGGCAAACAAATTACATATTTCCTCTGGACCATTACCTGTTCTACCATCTAAATAAAGTTTCGATGGAAAATTGGCTGATTTTAATTTAGTGTTCACATAGCTGAAAAAATGTTTTGGACTTGTCTTAATTTCACGTTCAGTTTTAAATTATATTCATTGTATGTGATATTTATAGCACAGTTCAGTTGATCACAAATATCAAGATACTCCTCTAAATAATGTTGAAGATTATGCTTCTTGTAGTTTTTATGTGCTTTCTGCTTGCGATTTTTAAGATTTCTAATATCTCTTGTAAACCAAATTGGATTTTTCGATACAGCATGACTTCTCCGTCTTTTAACCGGCACTTCTTCCATTATTATATTGTGCAATGTGTTATAAAACTTTTCTGTCGCTTTATCAACATTTTGTTCGTTCCTTATAGCAGTTTGCCAATCTATATTCTTCAGTTTATGCTTTATATTTCCGTAGTTGGCTGATTGATAATCGAAGATTTCTTCAAACTCACATTCGATTGGTATATCATTAACGTGTACAAACAAAGAGAATTCAATTGCTGTGTGGAATACTTCATTTCGCCAAAGAGGAGCTAGTGATTCATTTACACAAAATCTTCATAACAGTTAGTCAGCAGTAGATCTAGATAACACTTTTGGATATTCTTCACATGATTGATTTGATTTAATCCTAAGTTAGCAATTTTATCGAATACAAAATGCAATAGCTCATTTTCCCCTATGACTGGAAGTAAAATGCTCTCATTGTCACAGTCCGGTATAAAATCTACATTTCTTTGGTTAAAATCACCATATATATGCACTTTTACTTCAGGAGGCAAGCCAGATAAAACATTCTCGGCGATACCAAAAAATTTATCATAAATATCTCTGCGAGCATTATTTGGAGGAATATAAACTGAAGCAAAAACATGAGTTTCACCTGAAATTTGTACCTTGGCCCACACTTGTTCAAAATCATTGAATTTATCCGTTTTAATTATTTCTGAATTGAAAATTGTGGATACTGCAACCAAAACACCATCGATTGATACAGAAATCTCCAAATCGGTTGAATGCGCGTAAGCAAATACACTAGGTCATTTGGCCGAAAAGGTCATTTGGCCGAAAAGGTCATTTGGCCGAAAAGGTCATTTGGCCGAAAAGGTCATTTGGCCGTATAGTAAATTTGACCGAATACTACATTCCTATTTGGCCAAATGTCATATTCGGTCAAATGTCCTATTCGGCCTAATCAGATCATTTAACCTCAACGAACCAGCATTTTATATGAAGAAATTATTGACTACAAAAATAGCACTGTTGTGATCCCGCTCCGCCAGTGGCGATGCTGAAAATGTATTACAAATTGTGGTGCTCGTTAGTTGTTGGAAAGGCGCATTGGGAAAAGAAAATTGGATCTTCTCAGGACCAGCATTTTCTGAAAAGAAAGGTTTAATTGCGAAAATGGACTGTTTCGGAGGCATTGGCGTTTGGCGTGGAAGCTTGGTTTCTGTTAGTGATTCCTCCCATTCAAATTTACGGGCCTAATTTATTATATAATAGTGGCTATATTCACTACGTCTAGTAATCCTCCAGATGAGTTTGAGCCATAAAAATTGAAATGTCAATTTGAGAACGGTTTTTGACGTAAACAACGTCTAAGGGGAAGACTCGGATACAGGGCGGCAAATGAAAATTTCCAAATTCGAGACCGTCACGAAATCATGTAAGATTTCAAACGTTAATAGCTCCGTTATGTTTCAATGGATTTTCGAGATTTTATTATCAATCGAATCGGAAACTCTCCAGCAATTTTTTTAAGTCCATCGGAACTATCGATAACCAACGTGAAAACATTAAAAATTCCAATTCTTTACCAACTCAGTAAAATTTCAGATTTTTTTTTCTTTTTTTTTTTCTTTTTTTTTTTTTTTTTAACTAATTTTATTTGCTAATTATCTAATACATGCATTCATCTGTTAGACTAGGTGTTC
Organism: Armigeres subalbatus; assembly: GCF_024139115.2. Classification (NCBI taxonomy): domain Eukaryota; kingdom Metazoa; phylum Arthropoda; class Insecta; order Diptera; family Culicidae; genus Armigeres; species Armigeres subalbatus. The sequence continues at coordinate 28,126 of NW_026941928.1, forward strand.
CGTGTTTTCTTAACACTATCATCCTTATTTGCTATGTTATATTTTTAGTTATTATTAATACATTTCATTTGCCTCTGGCAGTTAGAATTTTTCCTCTGGTTGAATTGAACCATGTAGGAATTACAATGTTTTCAACTTAAACTAAACTTAACCTATTTTATACTAAGGGTACAAGGAGTTAATCGTTGCAATAGAAGATTGCAACGATTTTTGTCTAAAATTGGAAATTATTTTGTTGGACATTTGTTGCAATGTCTCAATATTAGAAATTCTATGAAGTTCATTGGTACTATACCACGGAGGCAACTTCAGAATCATTTTCAAAATTTTATTTTGAATCCTCTGGAGTGCCTTCTTTCTGGTATTGCAGCAACTAGCCCATATTGGCACAGCATACAACATGGCAGGTCTAAAAATTTGTTTGTAAATCAAAAGTTTGTTCTTAAGACAAAGTTTTGATTTTCTGTTTATAAGTGGATATAGACACTTAATATATTTGTTACATTTGGCTTGAAGACCTTCAATGTGATTTTTAAAAGTTAATTTTTGATCTAGCAGAAGTCCTAAATATTTAGCTTCACTAGACCAATTAATTGGAACACCATTCATAGTGACAATATGTCTGCTAGAAGGTTTCAAATAAGAAGCTCTCGGCTTATGTGGGAAAATTATAAGCTGAGTTTTGGAAGCATTCGGGGAAATTTTCCATTTTTGCAAGTAAATGGAGAAAATATCCAAACTTTTTTGCAATCTACTACAAATGATACGAAGGCTTCGCCCTTTGGCTGAAAGTCCCGTGTCATCTGCAAACAAAGATTTTTGACACCCTGGTGGTAAATCAGGTAAGTCAGAAGTAAAAATGTTATACAATATGGGCCCCAGTATGCTGCCTTGGGGGACACCAGCCCTTACAGGTAATCTATCAGATTTAGTATTCTGGTAGTTTACCTGCAGTGAGCGATCGGATAAATAATTTTGGATCAGTTTAATGATGTACAGAGGAAAATTAAAATTCATCAATTTTACAATCAAACCTTCATGCCAAACACTGTCAAATGCTTTCTCTATATCAAGAAGAGCAACTCCAGTCGAATATCCTTCAGATTTGTTGAGCCGAATTAAATTCGTTACTCTTAATAACTGATGGGTGGTTGATTGCCCATGGCGAAAACCAAATTGTTCATCAGCAAAAATAGAATTGTCATTAATATGAACCATCATTCTATTTAAAATAATCTTTTCAAACAGTTTGCTTATTGAAGAAAGCAAACTGATTGGGCGATAACTAGAAGCCTCAGCTGGATTTTGTCCGGCTTCAAAATTGGAACAACTTTGGCGTTTTTCCATTTATCTGGAAAGTATGCCAATTGAAAACATTTGTTAAATAAATTAACCAAAAAGGATAAAGAGCTCTCAGGAATTTTTTTGATAAGTATGTAGACAATACCATCATCACCCGGGGCTTTCATATTTTAAATTTTCTAGTAATAGATCTCACTTCATCCAAATTAGTTCCCAACGAAAGGTCAAAACATTCTCTTGATTGAGAATGTCTTCGAAGCTCCGTGTAACCTGATCCTCAATTGGACTCGTGAGACCCAGACTAAAATTATGGGCACTCTCGAACTGCTGAGCAAGTTTTGAGCCTTTTCGCCATTTGTTAATAAAATTTTATTTCCCTCTTTAAGCGCTGGAATTGGCTTTTGAGGTTTTTAAGAATTTTGTTAATTTCAAAAGGGTTTCGAACTGGGATCCAACTTCGAGACATTATTCTCAAAGTTGGTATTTCTCAGAATAGCGAAACGTTTTTTAATTTCATTTTGCAAATCTCGCCAAATAACTTTCAACGCGGGATCGCGAGTTCTTTGGTATTGCCTTCTTCTCACATTTTTAAGACGGATCAGTAGCTGAAGATCGTCGTCAATAATAATGGAGTTGAATTTAATTTCACATTTAGGAATTGCAATGCCTCTGGCTTCGACAATTAAATTTGTCAAAGATACGAGAGCATTATCAATATCACTTTTGGTATCGAGAGGAATATCAACATCAAAATTCCTATCGATATACGTTTTATATAAATCCCAATCAGCTCTATGATAATTAAAAGTAGAGCTTATTGGATTATAAATGGCTTCTTGTGAGATTTCAAATGTCACAGGAAGATGATCAGAGTCAAAGTCAGCATGAGTTACCAATTGGCCACACAGCTGACTTGAATCCGTTAAAACTAAATCAATTGTAGAAGGATTTCGACTGGAGGAAAAACAAGTTGGGCCATTGGGATATTGAATAGTATAATATCCCGCAGAACAATCTTCAAATAAAATTTTACCATTGGAATTGCTTTGAGCATTATTCCATGAACGGTGTTTAGCATTGAAGTCACCAATTACGAAGAATTTTGATTTGTTGCGAGTCAGAATTTGAAGATCAGCTTTCAACAAATTCTTTTGCTGCCCATTGCATTGAAAAGGCAAGTAGGCTGCAATGAAGGAAAATTGTCCAAAATTTGTTTCAACAGAAACTCCCAAGGTTTCAAAAACTTTGGTTTCAAACGAAGAAAATAATTTATGTTTGATACGTCTATTAATGACAATGGCGACCCCACCACAGGCGCTGTCAAGACGATCATTTCTGTAGATAAAATAGTTTGGATCTCTTTTAATGGAGAGTCCTGGTTTTAAATACGTTTCAGTTATAATGGCAATATGCACATTATGAACTGAAAGGAAGTTGAATAATTCATCTTCCTTACCCTTTAGAGAGCGGGCATTCCAATTTAGAACTTTCACACAATTATTTGGATCCATTGAAACGGATTCCGATAACAATTTTTTGTGTGTACTTTATACCAACCTGAACAGCTTCAGGAATGGTATTTGCTTTGAACATTGCATCAATCATGTGATGCAATTGTTCAGTTAAAAAATCAAAATCGGAAGCAGTCATGCTACCTGAATCGGCAACATGACCATTATTTTCCGTTGGGACATGGGTATAAACCTCATTTTGAGAAGAGAAATTTTGTCTACCAGCAGCGATGTTTGCATACGTAGGTACATTGGAAAAATTGGAATTTACTGAAGAGCTTGCTACCCGTTGACGAGCGGCAAAATTTGTTTGTGAATTGTGGTGGGTATGAATTGCTCGACCGGTAACCGGTTTCGAAATTTGAGCGTTTGAGAAATTTCTACCCGTCGAATCTGGGATCCGATTGGAATTTCCCGTCATCAATTTTGCACGGGAATTCAAAACTTTTTTGCGTGAAGGGCATTCCCAGAAATTGGATTTATGATTGCCCCACAATTAGCACATTTAAATTTATTGGAATCTTCTCTCACAGGACATGCGTCCTTGGCGTGAGAGGTTCCACCACAAATCATGCATTTAGCATCCATGTGACAATGTTTGGTTCCATGACCCCACTTTTGGCACTTACGGCACTGGGTGGGGTTTTGAAATTTCCCCAGGCCTGCGGAAATGTTCCCATGTAACACGGACATGAGACATAATACAGGCCTTTTCCAACTTTTCATATTATTTAGTTCATTTTGTTAAAATGAACTAAATAAAATTCTTGAGAAATGCCCCTCTGGGAAGTACCAGAATGGGATTTCTTTTTCATCTTAATTACTTGGACTGGTGAAAATCCAAGTACTTGAGAAATTTCAATTTTAATCTCATCCAGTGATTTATCATCACTGGGGAGACCTTTCAAGACGACTTTGAACAATCGCTCAGTTTTGTCGTCGTATGTGAAGAATTTATGGCGCTTCTCAGTTAAATACTGAAGAAGACGTTTGCGATCGTCAAAGGATCCAGGCAAAACGCGGCAGTCACCCTTCCTAGCAATCTGAAATGAAACCTTGATCCCCTGAAGGTTACTCAAAATCTCATTCCTAAAGCCAGAAAACTCGGCAACAGATACCACAATCGGCGGAATCCTTTGCTTTTTCGCATGAATCGAATCACCTGGGCTAGATTCGATTTGCTCAATATCATCATTAATCAAATCGAACTGATTGCTCAGTTCGATAGGAGAAAAATTATTTCCGACATTAGAGTTTGAAGGAATATCTGAATTCTCCAGCTTCCTTCTATTTTTTTCCGCGCTTTGGCAGGACGGTCTTGAAACCTTGTTTCTTAGAAGGAAGTGGAGAATTCAAAGACTCCCCCTTCCTCTTGTTTTTGTTAATACTCATTGCTGAGCGTGGAGACGTGACCTTCTAAGAGGTTTTCTCCCAGAACGGTGTCCCTGCAGGATTACCACCGCTTGTCGGAATTTTACTTCCGCAAACGGGTCCAACGTAAAACGAAGGCACGGGTCCTTGCAAAGATCGTAACGGGATCAGTGGGTACAAATAGCGCTGAGAAGCACTGTTGAAATTAAAATAGCTTCGGGTAGTATTAAAAACTTCCTTCCGCAAAGAGAGAAAGAACCGCACAGCACGAAAGCACGATGCGGTCTGAAATTTCAGATTTTCGTTACGACCGCCGTATGGTGCCGTTGGTTCTTGCGCTCTACTTTTGTGCGGTGATTCGCACAAAAAGTACAACAATAGAACCAGAGCAATGACCGCGGTCATAGCAAAAAAGTAGTGTTTATGAAAAAGTGCTACAGGTGCTGGACATGTTGATGTAAGCAAGAAGTGATCATTAAAATTGATTATTAGGCAGCACCCCTTTAAAATAACACTGCAAAAGTCACACAACAGACGGAAAAAGGAAAGTCATCATCACCACAGCGGAATAATAAATTTGGGTTTTGACGTAAACTACGTCTAAGGGGAAGACTCGGATACAGGGGTGGCATTGTGCATCTCGATTCGAACGTAATTCTATCGAGTCGAACATGTTTGGCATTACGGCTTTCGATTCGATCTCGAAAACGACTCATCATTCGAGTATGCTCGAGGAGGTACAAGAATAACGAGATGTTTTGGCATTATGGAGACTCGATAGCACACTGAAAAACGACTCAAGTCGAATGAAAATCACTCGTCACCTTTATAGCTTTCGAATGTTGTTCGAGAGTCATTTCTTGCTGAAAGTTTTTCATTATATTTGTTATTATTTCTCTACGGGAAGAGTATAAATGTTTCATTATTGTATCTTGAAAGAAAAGAATGTCATTAGTATACCTACTTTTATAGTTTACAGACAATATGCAATCTCTAATTATCCCGAAATTCTCGTAAAAACGACTACAACTTAAATCGTTTTTTTATTTTGCAGTTTTCACGTATTTCTTGACAATTTCGATAAACCGCGTGAAAAATGTATGGGGAAAATCTGCGTAAAAACGTATATATTCCAAAATCTACGTAAAAATAGTTGAGTTAAATAAAAAAAAACGCGCAAGAGATGACCCAAGTGCATCTAACTAAAACACATGGAAACATCAAAGTAATTTATTATCGAATCCTTTTTTAGCTTTAAATTATTTAGCTCAAAATTTGATATGCGGCATAAACTCGAATAAATATAATAAATGCTAAAGCATTTGATGAGTTTGATTGCTCTACGCATGCGGTCGCGTGTACTCAGACGACTAATGACGGTGGAAGACCGACACTTGATTACAATTAGAGCAATCAAACTAAACAAATGCTTGAGAAAAGCCATGCACAGCTAATAGCCTATTCAGATTACGCCATTAATGACATAATAATTGGCGTTTCAGGGTAAATACGCTTTATGATGTCATTATTTACGTAATATTCCATACATTTTGCGCTGTCAAAAGATACCCTCTAAAAAGAATTTATTACGAACAATTATTACGAGAGAGCTTCCGTTCTAACTGGAATGCAGGGAGAAATTCAACAAAACAAAACTGACAAGCGTCACGCTCTCTTTACCAGAGAGAAAATTCTCTCTGTTTTCATTTCGTTTCGTAGTTGACAGTCATGCTCTTTCTGTCGCACCAGGGTCGAATGCATGTTAGATGGAAATCTTCTGAGCGCTGAAGAATAACTCGAGTTGTGATGGTTTTGTGGAAAGCATTTTATATGATGAAAAATAATGATGATAATTATTTATTCTCCACTTATTCAACATGAATTGTTTAAAAAACAGATGCTCTCTAGAATTAACATGAAGTATTTAACTTAAACCTAGATTTAATAGAACAAATCGAATAAATTTTCAAAGTTCAAGGGCCGTAGGAATGGTTGTAAAACGAATATCACAGACAAACAGACATAACACATTGAACATTCACTCATAAAATTCATCGTCGTTCAAACACTAACGACATCTGTTGATTTCAGTTAGTTGGGCAAATCACGAACCAGATGGCGGTAGTGAGCAAACGTCAAACTAGAGCAAATCCGATGCGCGCGCCACCAGTGATCGATTGGCCAACTAATGATTATTTGAATTGACCGGTAAATCAGTGAACGATGGCAATTTGAAAAGTGTTATGTCTGTTTGTCTGTGCTAATATATTTCATGAATAAACATGATTTCATAAATTGTTTCAATTCTGCTCCTTGAATGGCTTAATATACTTTGGATTTCAACATTTTTCACGTGGGACAACTGTACGATTTGAATGGGTTTATACATATAATTTATACATATTCATCCAACATCCAGTTTAAATTATATCACATTGACACGATTCGATTTTGTTAGAAGCTGTATCATTGATTGTCGAGTAGAACGCAATGGTTCAGTTTCCATTTTTGAAAAAAAAAATAAATTGCTGAGTTGCCCTTCATACATAATATTTCTTGAAAATTGGCCCAATCGTCCTTTTTTTATTTATTTGTGAGAATTCCCAAAAGTATCTAAATTTTTCTATCAAATCTCCGTTCGATCATAGTACAGAATCAAAATATTTTTTAAACTTAAACATAAATTGAGGAATAGTCTGATTCCCCGAAGAACGGCACACCCAACTAATGAATGTAGCTTCGCTCATTATCCTTAATGAGAGCTTCAAATATTCTTCGAAAATCCCTTTTCATATTTTTTTTTATATTTTTTACCGTAGAAACTTTGTTCAGAAAAAAATGTTCGATTGTCGCCACACAAATGCTTGATTTCGCAAATTAAATTTTAAAACTCTTCTTGAATTCAACCCTGTATTAGCGTGCAAATGAGGAAGCATGGAAACGTCAAGATATATTATCTTGCTGCAGTCTGAACACCTCGTAATAATTGGATACCCTCTCACTTAACAAAGTCATAAATAGCCCAATCTGAATAGGCTATAAGACATTTAACAAAAACAAAATGGTTTTCGTACGGCCGAGTTGCTTATAATTTATTATAACTTATAATTTGTGTCGTAACTATATCTCAATTTATAAAACATGTCGTATTGGCATAATGTTTTAATCGGTTTCCACTGCTCAATAAATAATATTGCTTTTATAGTCATTGAGCACGATTTGCTTGTTTATAAATTAACTGCCAATTCATGCCATGAAGGATGCCTTTCCAACAGGCAACATGCTACACGCAGATGAAATTACTCTTATTCTCTTTGTTTACTCACATTCGCAATGCGCTGAAGGTTGTCTCTCCAGCGGGTGGCATACTGAACACGGAGACATCTCTCTTTTATTTTCTCTGTTTACATTTCGTTTGACAGAACATACTCGATTGAGCTAGTACAGCACCATTCGAAATCTTGTACTGCGACTGAATGAAGTCGAACGAAATACATAATGCCGCAATTTTTTCGAAACGAATGCAAAAACGTACGAATCGAGTGATTCGATTCGAGATGCGCAATGTCACCCCAGGGTGACAAATGAAAATTTCCAAATTCGAGACCGTCACGAAATCATGTAAGATTTTGAACTCTAATAGCGCCTTTATCTTCCGATGGATTTTTGAGATTTATATATCAATCGATTCGGAAATTCTCTACCAATTTGTCAATTATATTGAAACTTTGGGTTATGAATGTTAAAATAGGGTATCGGATCATTTTGGCAGCACCCTCTTTTCTTGTCCGCAAGAGTCTCGTTCGGCCATCGCCGTTCAGTGCGGTTGGCTTTTGGACTCTCGTTTTTGTGCGGTGTTTCCAGAGGACCGACATCCAATTTTTTTTACTATGGATTTTGACAGGTTTGCTTGTTTGTTCTTTTTTGGGGGATAAATTTATCCCCCAGTGTCAAATTATCCCAATACTTATTTATTTTGCATTAGTATGTGCACGAATTTTGAATGTTTACGTTTTCACAGGAGAATATGATGCAAAACGCCCATACCACTCAATAATCCAACATGATACAATCATGAGAAAATAGAAAAAAAAATTAACGAACTATAAATTAAAACTATTTTACACTCGATTACATGCTTTAAACATAAGAATGTTCAACTTATTTGCTCAATTCTTCAAAATACTACTTTCACAAGGTACTGTCTAGGCCGTTGTTCGTTTTATATCATATTCACCCTCGGAATTGTTTATGTTGCATTCGCAGTGCACTCGTATTGGTGACTCAGAAAAGATGTGACAAAGATGGCGTAGCTTGTCATCCCCGTGGGTGTTTCGCACAAAAAGTAGAACAATGGAGCCGGACCAGTGACCGCGGTCGAAACAAATGTAACAAAAATGCGTAATGTAGTGCATGGTGTATAAAAGTGATCCAGAAAGGGGCATGTTTGTGCAGGCATGAGACGATCAATTGTTATCAATGCCAATGCCCTTGCTAGTAATGCAATCAATTTATATTAAAAAACTACTTTGGAAAATGCATTTTTTTGCAAACTGAAAACAATTAAGGGCGTTACACATATTTATTAAAAATTATGGTCTCCGCAAAGTCAAGGGGGAGGAGGTAATCTTCTTCTTCTTCTACTGAATCGAGCGGCATGAAAATTTGAATGCAGAGGTTTTTGGGGCCGGGGAAGGTTCTTAAGATGGTTAGAGACCCCTCTCCTCTTTGAAACCTGGCTCCTATACAAATGAAACACCAATTTCATCATAACTCGAGATCAAGCAAATGGAAATAAATCTGGCATGTGGAGGTTTTGGAAGAGAATGTGGTGGTATGTTTCTGTGGTGGTTTGCAACGCCTCCCCCTTCTGGAAAGGTGGGCTCCCATACAAATGAGCCAAAAATTTCTGCATAACTCAAGAATTAATCAGAGAATAAATCAATTTTAGGCGAAGCAAAGTTCGACGGGTCTGCTAGTAAAAAATAAATATTAAAATGGAAAAAAACTCCTCGGATTTGTTAAAGAATGTTTTGAAAGTTCTGGATTTTTTTTTGTTGCCCCTCAATTTGTTATTTTTGAGCAAAACAATTCGAAGGGGTTGGGGGGAGGGGGGGGGGGGGGGGGGTTGGTGTTGAGACATATTTAAAAAAATATTTATATCGGCCAAATAATATTTTGTCCAATTAAATGCGCGCCTGAATCAGAAGGATTTAACTTTGATTCAGGAAGTATGAATGCACTTAAGATATTTTTATAATACGTGGGTGCAATAATGCGGTACTTATTGTACACGACAAAAGCTTCGGAACGCATACGTTCTTGAAACAGGCTATATGAGATACAATAGAGCTATCACCTTCTTGCTCCCTGATTCAAAAGTCTTGCAATGGTATTAATAAAATGTTTGCACGAATATTTTATCCATAATGACACTCAGTGTTGGTAGAATCATACTCAAATCTGAATCATCGAGGTTTCATGCACGAGCTAACTTGCCTGCGATTCTGTAGGGGAAGCTTCGCGCTTGAGTTTCTCGGCCAGAATCGCATCGCTTCGCTCACTCACCGAAAAATGATTTCGTTCTAAAAAGCGTCAAAACGCAATCGAGACGTATGTTTTGTTTATATATAATTATTAGCCATTGTATTAGACGAAAAATTGTTAATTCAATGCATTCAACAATGGAGAACACGTAAATATCATTGAGGACCGTCACGAAATCATGTAAGATTTCAAACGGTAATAGCGTCTTTATCTTTCGATGGATTTTCGACATTTGCTTATCAATCGATTCGGAAACTCTCCAGCAATTTGCCAATTCTATTCATACTATTGATTATCAACGTTAAACTATTGAAAATGTTATTTCTTTTCAAACCGGGTGAAAAATTCAATTCCGTTCATAAATCCCCAACACGGACATCAGATTGCAGTAAGGTACGGGCCTTTTGATCCACTGCTTCGTTTTCCCTGTGTATAAAAAGCCCCGTGTTTCGCGTGCGCGCGTAATTTTCATTCTGCATGTCACGGAGAACCGACGATTTCGTTCGCACGGGAGGGCTCGTCGATTGAGCTTTTTGAGCGATGATGCGGATGAAATTTTTCGTCAGGTGGTGGTGGCGGTAGTGGCAACAACAGTACATCTTTTCATCCGTGTTCCCAACAGCATCGTTGAATCTGGCAATCAACGTCGTGCTGTTGATGAGGCACATAAGTGGAAATGAATCGGTTCTTTTCAGGACCACCATTATGTTTGGAAGAAAGGTTAAGTTGAAATAATTTTTTGACGTAAACTACGTCTAAGGGGAAGACTCAGATACAGGGTGTAAAACGGAAATTTCCAAATTCGAGACCGTCGCGAAATTAGGATAGATTTCAAACACTAATAGCGTCTTTATCTTTCGATGGATTTTTAATCACTTATTCTGCAGAAGTCGAATGATGGATTGAATCCTATGAATTTTTGCGTTACTGCTGCCGATTTATTGCAACAATCTCATGAATTTACTCTCAGTCAAACCAAATTCCTCCAATGAAAAATTTAATGCCCTGAAAAGGACAGATTTCAGATCATGCGGATTTCTAATCACCAACACAACAGCAACCATCCGATAGTCAGAATATCACAAGAGTATTTCACTCAAATGCAGATGCTGGCTCTATGGTTCTACCGCTACACTGCAACAGATTGCCATCGTTGGATTCTCTGTCGCAACGATCCTGTTACGAGCGCTACCTACGCCATCGGTGGGAACGAAGAGCGTGCGTCAGAAGGAGAAGCTGCAAAAATGTATTTGCATGGATGGAAATTAAACCTGAAACAAGTAGCAGTCTATCTACTAAAATAATAATCTTGAGGGGAAATTGCACTGGTATTGATGCTATAAATGCGAATAAATTTTAGTAGCGTCCCTGACGCACGGTCGTGATTCCGCCACCGACGGAAACTATCAGCCATCACCAAGCGATTAATATGAACTTTGATCAAAATTCGTCTTGCCTCAAATTATGGCTTAAGAGCTGCTTTCACTGATGATACTTCACGCAACCGTTGCAGAAATAAACACCACCATAGCCGCCATCGTAGAGACGCGCAAGAAAATTCCATCTGAGTGCTGTTGATGCTGACGACGACGACCGCGCGACCCACACCATCGCCGTGAATAAAATTTCCGGTAGGAACTCCGCCGATGCCGAAGGTGGTACCATGGTCTGGTCTCCGCGACATCTCGAACGAAATGGCTCGCGCGCGCGGGAAAGCTGCTTTCTTGTAATCAATAAAGTTGAACCTGTAGCCACGCCCCTTTGGTGAGTGTTTGACAGTTACACAATATTTGCAGTCATACCGGGCAACAAAGAGGAGGGACTAATGAGCCATCTTTATTGGTTATAAGAAAACTGCTCTCCCCCGCGCGCTGTGCGATCAAACATGATTTGCGGAAAAACTACAAATTTCACGCGGCAAACCAAAACGAACCGCGCTGTCTCCTGACCCCATATATCCAACATCCCCAACGGCCGGCGCTGGTATTATTTAAATATGGGTCACCCGTTTGTACACATTGAAGGTAATATTATTCTTAAATATCATCTGTGTAGTGATTATAGTTTACATTCATTCCAATATTAATTTTATTAGTTTATTAATGAAAGTGATTATTGAAATCACCCTATAAAGCTCTTCGTCCAAACACATTTCCGTGCTTTCATTTTGCGGAGATCTGTAGGATGTTATTGTGTACGTGTGAGTAATTTCCGTTGTCACACTGTAGCTTCAATGGTGGATTGCGTGAATGATACATACTTGTATATTTGTATGGGTGCAGTTTTGGACAGCGTATGCGTCGTTGGCTGACGAATGGAAAAAGATTGGTCTTCAGTTGATTGACGAGTTTTGAGGTGCGCGCTACGCGTTGTCTAAGGATGATCGTTTCATCCGATTACGTTTCGTATAACGGATTCGAATATTCGATTTTTAAGCGGATTTCAATATTAAGTTGGATGATAAATTTGGTTACTTAAATTTGGAAATTTGAAAAATGTAAATTGAAAATTGGATTTGGATATTGAAAGTTGATATTGAATTTAAATAGTGGTTTTGGATATTAAGTTTAATTTTTGTATTTTGTATAGATTTGAATATTGCATATGAAATTTGTTGAGTTAGAGTTGGGAATCGGGCCAATATAAAAAGAAATTGTAACAAATGCGGACAGACTGTTAAAATATTTCTCTAGATGTAGAAATTTGACTATCACAAAGTGATGAGCTCAAAAAAATCAGGTAACAAAATTTGAATGTAATGATGTAGTGTGTTCCGATAGTTTTGAGGTGCGCGCTACGCGTTGTCTAAGGATGATCGTTTCATCCGATTACGTTTCGGCTGAGAAAAAAAAAAGCCTTCAGATACGACATGACGCGGTCGGTAGATAAAAAAGAACCTTTTTTTTCTGGGTTTTGTGTTCGGTGTAAATGGATTCCATGAATGGTAAGATTTTCATAGCAGGCTGAATAAAAGATGAGTAGAGCGAGCTGGTTAGTATGAAAAAAAGGTGTAGGACGAGTGGGTTCCTGCACCATGAAATATTAAAATAATTGCAAATGCAGAGACAAAATGTCAAACACGTTTGGCAGAGAGTAGAGCGGGTGGGCTACTACTCCAAAAAAAAAAAAACAAATGTAGAGCGAGTGGGCTACTACATACAGATAGCGCAGGACGAGTGGGTTCCTGCGCAATCAAAATAATAATGAAAAAAAAGAGTCAAACACGTTTGACTGAGAGTAGAGGGAGTGGGCTACTACTCCGAGAATAAGCAATGAATTGTGTAGAGCGAGTGGGCTACTACAATTAGAGAGCACAGGACGAGTGGGTTCCTGGGCTATAAGAAAAGATAATTTGCAAGTGCAATAAAAGTTAACGGCTAAGATTGAACGAATGGGCTACAATTTGAAAAAAAAAAGTTTCGCCCTATACCTAACCGTGACAAATGAGACAAAAAATATTAGAATCATGATTTTCTGTTAATGAATACTGGCTGACTGGTAAAATAAATATATAGAAATAGAATTAGACAAGTTATCACAAATCGATGAGCCTGGCAAGCTCATGTAATCGAATTTGTAACGAATACTTAATATTACAGCTATGATTTCTATATCCTCAGCCTGGCAAGCTTTTGGAATAGATTTCATGGAATACCGCTGCATCGGTTTACAAAACGAAAGAATAAATTATATGAATTGTATTTTGATTGAAATTAGATTGAATTTTGATATAATTTGATAAATTGGAATTGGACATTAAGAATGAAAAGTAAATAAGGATAAGTTTTTTGAGCTCGTATAACGGATTCGAATATTCGATTTTTAAGCGGATTTCAATATTAAGTTGGATGATAAATTTGGTTACTTAAATTTGGAAATTTGAAAAATGTAAATTGAAAATTGGATTTGGATATTGAAAGTTGATATTAAATTTAAATAGTGGTTTTGGATATTAAGTTTAATTTTTGTATTTTGTATAGATTTGAATATTGCATATGAAATTTGTTGAGTTAGGGTTGGGAATCGGGCCAATATAAAAAGAAATTGTAACAAATGCGGACAGACTGTTAAAATATTTCTCTAGATGTAGAAATTTGTCTATCACAAAGTGATGAGCTCAAAAAAATCAGGTAACAAAATTTGAATGTAATGAATTGAACAAGGCCATGATTTCTGCATCCACAGCATTCTACGCTTTTGGAATATATTGCATTAAATAATATGCTGTTTTGTATTCAATTGGAGTTTTAAAAGTTTTGAATTTTAATATTATATTTGTGTGTCTTTATTAGATTTGAATACTGGAATAAGACATTAGATTTGGATAAAAAAAAATTGTTTGTTGGATTAAAATCTTCGATCTGTTGAATTGGTTGAATTGATCTGTTGTAAATGTTTAGATGTTGGATTCTAGGTGGATTTGTTTAAATATTTGATTAGATTGTAGTGGTCTATATAGTGGTGTTATATTTGGTTGTTTAATTTTGATATTAAGCATCGATATTGTACTGAGATAATGAGTTCGCATGCTGCTATGGACTTTGGATATGAGTATTCGATTGGGCTTTTATTTAAGGTTTGGATGTTAGAGTCAGATGGTGCATTCGGATTTCAGTATTGAATTTGGCATGAGTTCATGTCGGACTAGGTTGTTGGATTAAGGTAATGAGTTCGGATACTATTTCGAGTTTTGATGTGGATATTAAATTTAAATTGGATTTTGATATTGGAGTTGGTCAATGAATTTAGATGTTGGACTTCGATGTTGGATGGAGAAAGTGAATTTGGATACTGTTTCGAGTTTCAGACTTAAGTTGATATTGGATATTGAGTTTATATATTTTATTTAGATGTTGGATATTAGATTCAGATAGTTTATACGGATTCCGATGTTAAGTTTGAATTGAATTTGGAAACTGGATTTTGCAATTTTGGGTTGATATAGTAAGTTCAGATACTGTTTTGAGTTTTTCCCTTGGAGATTTAATTTGAATGATTGTGAATTTTGAATATTAAACTCGCATGATGCATTCGGATTGCATTCAGATATCGGACTAAGATATTGCTCGGATACTATTTTGAATTTTATTTGAATATTTATTTTGATTATTGAATTTAAAAATTGAACTACGATATTAGATGAAAATAATAAGATCGAACATTTTCGAAATTTGAACTTGGGTATTGAATTTTCATTTTTTATTTTTTTGGAGCAGGGAAAAGCCCACTTGAGTCGAACAATTATGTATTTGAATGTTGAATATTAGATCCATATAATGAATTCTGATTTTAATTGCAATAATGAGTTCGGACAATATTTCGAAATTTGGATATTGAATTTGAGTGAGGTTTAATTATTGAATTGAAATTGATATTGAATAGACTAAATGAGTTTGAATACTGTTTCGGATTTTGGACTTGGATTTTAAATTCGGATTGTAGCCAGATATCGGACTTGGATATTTGATTCAAATAATCAGTTCGGATACTATTTTGAATTGGATATTGAATTTCAATATTGTATTAGAATTTGGAGATGAGTTCGGTTTCCGACATTGAATTTGGATTGGATTTAGATATGGGGTAGAGAAAATGAATTCGAATTGTTCGAATTTTGACGTGGATATTTAATTGTAATTTTGTATTTAAGATTCGGAATTCGGATTTCGATATATAAGATTCGGAATTCGGATTTCGATATTGAATTCGAAATGAATCCAGGATTTGATTATTGAGTTCCCGCATAGTTCTAAACTATGTTCGAATCATCCCAAAAATAGCATATAATGATAAATAAAGTTATACTTACAAATTTGGTTATAGTTACTGAATCGACAATCTAACTGCATCATAAACAGTACATGTTTTACTATTATCAGTTAGAATTAATGAGTTCGGAGACTATTTCTAACTTTCAATTAGACAATGAGTTTGAGTCATTAAATAAAGATTTTGTACTTCAGTATTGGATAGAGAAAATGAGTTCGAATACTGTTTCGAATTTTAGACTTAAATACTTAACTAGCATTTGGATTTTGTTGTTGAAATACAATTTAGATTATTATTTCGGTTTTTGATATTGACCTTCGATTGAATTCAGTATCGGACTTGAATATCATATTGAAATAATGAGATACGATACTGTTTAAAGTTTGGTTATTAAATTTAGGATGGGATTTTATGTAGATGGTTATTGAATGAATTTAGTTATTGGACTTCGATGCTACCTATAATCGAAGTTGAAGTTGGACACTTGCATATTTTTTTAACTTTTTTCATGATGGTTATTAAATTAAATGTTGCATAAAATTTAAATAATTAAATTCTAGCTCAAGTTTTGGATTTTTTAATTAAATATTTAATTCTGATACTTCAATATACAGATATTGAAATTGGATATAAATTTTGTAAGTTGAAAAACAGGCCAAGTTCCAGATGGAACGTGAAACTATATTTTTTCATTTGTGTGCTTTCTTTAAATATTTGTAATAAGTTTCTAAAATATATGAAGTTGCTGGATTTAGATGCATATTGTTTTAGAGCTTGCGTTTGCTTAGGTGATTTTTAAATTTTAAGCTTTAAGTATGTTAAAATTTTGAATTTTGTTTTATGAACACATGAGGCATGGTCAAAAAAAGAGTAGAGATGAGGAAGGATGTAGTGATTATAGTTTACATTCAATCCAATATTAATTTTATTAGTTTATTAATGAAAGTGATTATTGAAATCACCCTATAAAGCTCTTCGTCCAAACACATTTCCGTGCTTTCATTTTGCGGAGATCTGTAGGATGTTATTGTGTACGTGTGAGTAATTTCCGTTGTCACACTGTAGCTTCAATGGTGGATTGCGTGAATGATACATACTTGTATATTTGTATGGGTGCAGTTTTGGACAGCGTATGCGTCGTTGGCTGACGAATGGAAAAAGATTGGTCTTCAGTTGATTGACGAGTTTTGAGGTGCGCGCTACGCGTTGTCTAAGGATGATCGTTTCATCCGATTACGTTTCGGCTGAGAAAAAAAAAGCCTTCAGATACGACAATCTGTTGGTTCTCTTTGGAATTACATCTGGCCTGGCAGAAACAGAGTAACAACCGTGGCGTCAATCATGCTCATAAGAGTGGTTCAATTTTCAGTTGTCTTTATAGAACTTCCTTAATTTTTAGCAGATTTGGATGTAATTTGACTTAGGACGCGCGATTTGAAGTTTTGCTCATGTTGCTCATTAATATCTAAAAATATATGAGTACGTTGGCAACATAGGAAATTTAGCGAGTGAATAAATCGTTTTTGTTGCGAAACAATTTGCTGCTTGCAAGAAAAATTATTAAGGAAATATAAAATCATGGGAAATTCAATTGAGCACGTAAAAGAATAACATATCAATAATGAGCATTTGTGTTTTGTTTTTAACTTTGCTTACGAAAGTTCGATCGGCTCGCAACAACAACCGTCTTACAGATTAAGAAATATTCTTCGAAGTCTTCGGGTTGATTATATTTAGGGGGAGATCCTTCAGTGCCGGACACAAAAGCCATTTGACAAAAAACTCTAACTATCCGGAATATGTTTCCTTTTATACCTTTTACATAAAATATGGCCTTGCTAACGGCTGACAACAACGTTAGTCGTGAAATACGAAGGCGCGCACTTGGAGTTTTCGAAAGGAAAGTGCTGCGTACCATCTATGGTGGGGTGCAGATGGCGGACGGTACGTGGAGGAGGCGAATGAACCACGAGTTGCATCAGCTGTTGGGAGAACCATCCATCGTTCACACCGCGAAAATCGGACGACTGCGGTGGGCCGGGCACGTAGCCAGAATGTCGGACAGTAACCCGGTGAAAATGGTTCTCGACAACGATCCGACGGGCACAAGAAGGTGAGGTGCGCAGCGGGCAAGGTGGATCGATCAAGTGGAAGATGACTTGCGGACCCTCCGTAGACTGCGTGGTTGGCGACGTGTAGCCATGGACCGAGCCGAATGGAGAAGACTCTTATATACCGCACAGGCCACTTCGGCCTTAGTCTGAATAAATAATAATAATAATCATCTGTGGAAGTCGGGCCAACTACGCGCTCCAGAAGAAACTGCGGTCAAAAAAGATTCGCACCACACCAAATGTATCATGTACAAGACGCTTATAAGACCGGTTGTCCTCTACGGACATGAAACATGGACAATGCTCGAGGAGGACTTGCAAGCACTCGGAGTATTCGAGAGACGGGTGCTTAGCACCATCTTTGGCGGTGTGCAAGAAGACGGTGTGTGGCGGCGAAGAAAGAACCATGAGCTCGCCCAACTCTACGGCGAACCCAGTATCCAGAAGGTAGCTAAAACCGGAAGGGTACGATAGGCAGGACATGTTGCAAGAATGCCGGACAGCAACCCTGCAAAGATGGTGTTCGCTTCCGATCCGGCAGGTACGAGACGGCGTGGAGCGCAGCGAGCGAGATGGGCAGACCAGGTGCAAAACGACTTGGCGAGCGTGGGGCGTATCCGAGGATGGAGAGATGCGGCCTCGAACCGTGTATTGTGGCGTCAAATTGTTGATTCAGTGTTATCTGTGTAGATGTTAACTAAATAAATGGAATAAAATATGGCCATTGATGATTCATACGAGCTATATTTGATCATTTGAACACGTTTTACGACGATGAATTTTGGAGAAAAATTTCACGGTTCAGAAAAATGTATCCTAGTACCGGACACTATTGCATCAAATGATCAAATATTGTTCAAATGTGACTAAGTTCCTGTTACATGAGTAAAGACATCATTCAGAATAATCATATTTTTCACGTGCTTCAAGCTGTAAATATTAAAAATTGTTAGTAAAAGTTATTTGACTTTTCAGCCAAATTTTTGACGTAGGACTACGTCTGTGTTTTCTATATTGGGGTACACTTTACGATTGCGAAAATCGGGGACCGTCACGAAAATATGATAGACTTTAAACATTAATATCTAAGCCGTTTCTCGATGGATTTTCAATTTTTTTGGACCATTCGATCAAGGATGAGTCAACGCTTCTTTGTATTTATATGAAAAGACTGAATTTTAACTATTAATTATCGAAAATTGATAAAAAGTTTAGAAATAGGTCAACCAACCAATCACGTACATGCATCACTAGCACAGACATCAAAAATCAATCACTTGCGGGTTTGGATCTAATCCTCAGTTTGAACAAGATTTTACGCAGAGCAGACGCATCAAAGCGATCGCATCTCAGACACGGATTCCAGTTCGAGACAGCAACACGTACGGACGTGTTTTTTGCTCGCGCATTTTTTCGAAGTGTTTTTTCTCGTTCTTTCGCTGTTTACGTTTTCGCTTGTCGCGTTGGCGTTATTTTCTCCCGGACCCGTCATGGGAGACTCGGTGGCCGATTCGGTCGCTGGAAAAGTGCCTAAGCGCACTGCTCTTGGAGGCGCGGGTAACCCCTCCAAGCAGCTTTTGCAGAGCAACGTGTTCTCGCCGTTGCCGCTTGATGACGCCGGCAATCCGCCGAAAAAGAGGAAGAAGCAGCAATCGCAGCTGCCGCAGGTGCAACCGGAGCGGAAGGAGAAGTGCCCGCCCGTGTTTGTGAAGGGCGATCCGCCGGATCTACGACCAAAAATTCGCCAGCTGATCGCTAAGGGGCTGAAATGTACTTTTCGGCTCTGCAGCGAGGGCGTGAAAGTGATGCCGGCCAACAGGGACCATCATCAATCCGTCGTGGAGTTCCTCGAGGTCCACAAGTATGAGTACTACACTCATGACCACCCCGGCACGAAGCCGCTCAAGGCCTTGCTGCGAGGACTTCACGACATGAAGGAGGAAGAGCTCCAAGCAGAGCTTGAAAGTTGCGGACTGAAGCCAGTAGCCGTCCACAAGATCGCTCGTCACGACAAGGCGAGGAAATATCGCGACCAGCTTTACCTGATCCATCTGGAGCACGGTTCCACTACCTGGAAGGACCTGAAGCTGGTTGGCGTTATAAATTACACCGTCGTTGACTGGGAGCGATATCGGCCAGTGCACCGCGATGTCACGCAATGCACCAACTGCTTCAATTTCGGGCACGGCACCAGGAACTGCCGCATGAAGCCGCGCTGCAACAAGTGTGGCGAACCCCATCCGACTGACGAGTGCGACAAAATGGAGGTGGCCGATCCCAAATGCGCCAACTGTGGCGACAAACATCGGGCCACCACAAAGGGCTGCCCAAAGCGAGCCGAGTTCCTGGAAATCCGGAAGAAGGCTTCCACCAGGACCATTCCGAAGAAGAACCGTGTTCCTGTAATCAACGAGGTGAACTTTCCAGCTATCCCGGCTCCCCGTCGTGTGATTCCAATACTCCCACCGCTACAGCCGCACAAGCGACTGGCAGCGGCAGCTGCATCGGTCCAAGCTCCAGCATCGTCGGCACCATCCACCAGCGAATGGCCCCGCTTCCTCCTCCTGGGTTCCGTCGGCAGTCGGAGAACGAAGCCGTCCCACCGGAAGAATCTGCCCCGCTGTACACTCCGGAGCAACTGATGCCGATCTTCGCGCAGCTCGCCACTCGACTGCGCGGCTGCAAAGCCCGATTCGACCAGGTCTTCACACTTGGCATGTTCATCATTGAAAATGGCTGCTAGGGTGGGCCTGGTCAACTGGAACGCTTGCTCGCTAAAGAGCAAAACAATCGAGCTGAAGGATTTCCTTGAGGAGAAGGAAATAGACGTGGCGTTCATCACCGAAACGCACCTAAAACCGGAGGTGAACATCAACATCCCGGACTTCCGCATCGTGCGACTCGACCGGCCGACCAGGGAGGTGGTGTGGCCATCGCTCTTCGCTACAACATCAACTGTCGTCTGCTTCCAAGTTTCCAGCTCAGTGTCATTGAGGCCATCGGTGTCGAAATCACCACTTCGGTCGGCACAATCGCGCTCATCGCGGCGTACTGTCCAACGCAAGCCAAAGCCGGCGATGGATCATCGGCTGCCCTTCGGAGGGACATCGTCAAGCTGACGCGGAGGCAAGGCCAGTATATCATTGCCGGCGACTTGAATGCCAAACATCCAGCCTGGGGCAACAGTCGCGGCAATCGAAACGGCACCATCTGGAGCAACGACATGGAGGAAGGCCACTACACGATCCTGAGCCCGGATTCCCCCACTCGGCTGAGTCGGTCCGGTGCCCACGCAACGCTCGACCTCTACGTAACAAACCTGAGTAACCACGTCTCGCAGCCGGTTGTATACCAGGAGCTCAGTTCGGATCACTATCCCGTGGTGGCGGAACTGGGCTCCTCGGTCAATCGGCACCAGCAGTTACGGCGGAACTACCACCGAGTGAACTGGCAGCGTTTCCAGCAGTGCGTCGATAACACCGTCGACTACGAGGTGCGTCCGGAGACGCCGGAAAGTATCGACCGTCAGCTGTGCGCTATCGAGGAGGCGATCACGGCGGCCCGAGAACAACACGTACCGACGGCTCGGCAGGTAAGCAACTCCTTAAACATCGATACACTCACCAAAGATTTGATTCGATTGCGGAATGTCACTCGCAGGCAGTTTCAGCGTACTGGACTGCCTGAGCTTAAGGCACGCTGCAATCGAAGCACAAAATTATCAAGGCCAGAATGGTGGACCTCAGAAATAACGACTTCTCGAATAAGATCCGCACTCTCCCAGATTATGCTAAGCCGTTCTGGAAAATGACCAAAATTCTAAAATCCAAGCCTCGGCCCATTCCACCTTTGATCCCACTAGACAATAATGGCTCTAAGGATCGCTTGATAACTCCTGCAGAGAAGGTCGCTGAAATAGGTCGTCACTTCGTCAGCTCACACAATCTTGGGCAGAACATTGTCAGTCCACACGAAGCAGCCGTCAATGAGCATGCTAACAACATCCATTTGATTCCCAACGACTTCTCGGAGGAGTTGGAGATCTCAGCTGACGAATTGACGGCCTACATCAAATCGTCGAAGAACATGAAGGCCCCAGGCTTCGACAGCATCCTGAATCTCGAGCTCAAACACATGAGTGCTCCGTTCTTTGAGCACCTCTCGCTGATCTTTAATCAGTGTCTCCGGCTCAGCTACTTCCCATCGGCCTGGAAGTCAGCGAAAGTCATCCCCATCCGGAAGCCTGGGAAGGATCCTTCCTCACCCAAAAGCTATCGTCCCATCAGGATTATCCAAGCTATTCGAAAAAGCTATTCATCATCGGTTACTTGAGTCTGCCGAAAATCTCAACATCTTGCTCGAGGAACAGTTTGGTTTCCGACGCGGTCGGTCAACTGTACACCAACTGACCCGAGTTACCAACGTCCTCAGACGGAACAAGTTTGTCTCGAAAACATCCGCCATGGCCTTACTCGATGTCGAGAAGGCATTTGACAATGTATGGCATGATGGCCTGGTGTACAAACTACAACGCTACAATCTTCCCAGCTACCTGGTGAAAATCATCAACAATTACCTGTCGGCAAGGACATTCCGGGTCTCAATCAGCGGAGCGAGTTCAATGCGCACAACATCGTCGCAGGCGTTCCCCAGGGCAGTATCCTCGGCCCCTGCTTTTCAATCTGTTCACCTCCGACATGCCAGAACCTCCAGAAGGCGGCATTCTGTCTCTGTTCGCAGATGACACATCCATCGTCTACAACGGTAGAGTGATCAGAGCGCTAGTGGCAAAACTCCAACGAGGCCTGGATGCCCTGACAGACTACCTCACCAGCTGGAAGATCTGTATCAACGCGGCGAAGACCCAGGTCATCATTTTCCCCCACTCCAAATCCCCTAAACTTGTTCCGCCTGGGGACTGTAAAATCATCCTCAATGGCACGACCGTGGAATGGGCCAATGAGGCCGGCTACCTTGGCTTGACCCTCGACAGCAAGCTTATTTTCAGGCAACAGGTTGACAAAACGGTGAGAAAGTGTAACGTCTTGTTGAAACTACTGTACCCTTTGATCAACCGCCGGTCGTCATTGTCCCTGAAAAATAAGCTTGCTGTCTACAAGCAAATCATCCTCCCTGTGATCGAATATGGCATGCCGGTCTGGGAGAGCTGCGCTAAAACCCACCACCTCAAACTTCAACGGGTCCAAAACAAATTCCTGAGGATGATCCTCAACACCCCTCCCAGGACAAGAACATCCGAGGTCCACCGTCTGGCCGGAATAAAAACCTTACATGAACGCTTTGGTGAGTGTAAAGAAAAGTTTAGGGTCCGTTGCTTGCACTCGGACCAAGAAGCGCTTAGGGCGCTAGTTCCAATCTAGGTTATCAAATTTTCATTGTAAATATTAGCGTACATAGTAGTTAGGTTATCAAATTTTAAAAAAACACACCAGCGCCTCCTAAAGGCCGTCATGATATATCATATTAACACTTAAATAACAATGTAAACATAAAAATTTTAAATTGAAGTTGGAGGGCCAAGCCGGCCGAGCACTGTACATGTAAAAAATAATTGTAGAACAGAAAATGAAACAATAAAGAAGAATTTTACTACTACTATCAAAGCGATCGCAGCGGAGCGGACACAGCATCACGGAGGCGCTAATGACATTTTCAAAGGAAATCCATCGCATTGGTGGTGGTGCTCGATGTGTTGCTGCAGATCATTCAACCTCAACGAACCAGAATTTCATATGAAGAAAAGGTTGACCTTAAAAATAGCACTGTGGCGATCCCGCACCGCCAGTGCCGATGCTGAAAATTTATTACAAATTGTGGTGTCAGTTAGTTGGAAAGGAACATTGGGAAAAGAAAATTGGTTCTTCTCAGGACCAACATTTTAAAAAAAGAAAGAGGTAATTGCGAAAATGGACTGTTTCGGTGGCATCGGGTTTGGCGGCTTAGCGAAAAATCATCATGTGGCGGTCGGACAGTTGCAACGCAATGTGTCGACAAGCAATTGGATGCAGTTAGTTATTGGAATGGGAATTGGGAAAAGAAAATTGGTTCTTCTCAGGACCAACATTTTATGAAAAGAAAGACTTAATTGCAAAAATGGACTGTTTCGGTGGCATCGGGTTTGGCGTGGTAGCTTGGTTGCTGTTAGTGATCCCATCCATTAAAATTCACTACATCATCTCCCTCCGACGCTCTATCAAATTCGCTATTTACGATTGATCTCATAACCAAATTCAGAATCTTGCGAGAAAATTTAAAAGGATTCTTAGAATTTGTCATTCTCCGAACGGTCCGTTGTCTGCGGAATCCCGATCGAAATGGCTCGCGCGCGCCGTTAAAGCAGCTTTCTTATATCTAATGAAGTAATTTCGTTAGCCCCTCCCCTTCATTAATCGTTGTGAGTGCACATTACATTAACACTCATACCAGATCACAAAGAGGCGGGGCTTACGGGTTTAATTTATTAAATACAAGAAAGCTGCTGTTCGGCGCGCGCGCAAGCTCATTTGATCGGGATTCCACAAAGAGCGGTTCGACATTTAATGCAGCGGAGCGGACACAGCAGCACGAATGCGTGGGGTGGCAGTGGCAATGCGGAAAATTTATTCCAAATTTTGAAGGCTGAGCGAAAAATCATCAGGTGGCGGTCGGACAGTTTCAACGCAAGGCAAGCGTTTGGATGCAGTTAGTTATTAGAAAGTCGCATTGGGAAATGAAAAATGGTTCTTCTCAGGACTAACATTTTATGATAAGAAAGAGGTTATTGCGAAAATGAATTGTTTCGGTGGGTTTGGCGTGGTAGCTTGGTTGCTGTTAGTGATTCCACCCATTCAAATTTACTGCATCATCTCCCTTCGATGCGCTATCAAATTTGATAGTTGCGATTGAGTTTTGCACTTTGAAGAAAGTTCATATCGGATTGTCGGATCAACCTTTGTATAAAGGCCTTTTTGGAGGACATCATCCTCAAAAATTGACGAAATAAAGGAGAAATAAGCAGTGGCGTGAAACCAAACGGAAATATATTTATTTGCAACGTTTGATTTTCGCCCGCGATGTAAGCGTACGTGGCAATGTAAGGATTGTGATGTCCCCGACTGAAAGCCAGTCGAGTGGCTTTAGCGGCCGATGAGTCATGTTAATTCCACGGTTAGAGACTCAAAGTCCATCCAACTGGGAACAACTAATCGACTTCTTGATTGAGTTGGCCTCCGAGCAGTTTGCTCAATGTTAATAAACCGAGACAAATT
Source organism: Armigeres subalbatus (assembly GCF_024139115.2). NCBI lineage: Eukaryota > Metazoa > Arthropoda > Insecta > Diptera > Culicidae > Armigeres > Armigeres subalbatus. The sequence continues at coordinate 53,008 of NW_026941928.1, forward strand.
ATTATGGCAAATACCATCATTTTCGAATAGCTACGTAGTCCTACGTCACCTTTGCGTACAACCCGATTGGGCTGCACCTTTGAGTTTTTACATCTTAATCCAAATTCTCACCTTTTTGAATGTCCTCTTTGTTTCTGCTAATTTCTGTGGCTTTCTCAGCAACAAGAAACAATTGAATTGAAGTAAGTGTAACAAAACAGGTGTACAAAATGGCTATGAAAAATCTCAATGTCCGAACACCACAATTACATGCGGTACATCTAACAAATCATCATCATTATTTAAAATATGGCTAATATGGACCATCTTCACATAATCAGAATGCATTAGATTGATTTTAACATTGTTGGTTCAAACCTTCCAAAGTAACGCGAAACATCAAAATTTTAAACATTTTTATTCAATTTCATATTTTGTACAAATCTTACATGAAGATCTGATTTCCCATGCTGTTAAAAGCCTTTTAAATAGCTTCCTTTTGTACTTAATAAGCTGAAGGAGGGAGCTCTGCAAGTATCGTTTTAAGAAGTGTCCGGTATTGAGAGGGGTCCTGCGCTGGGGGATATCCCCCTAAATAGTTAATGAGCCGCCTCACGAAACGATCTTTCACATATGGGGCGATTTCCATACAAACTTCAAACTGCTCGTACTCAGTTAAATTACAACCAATTCAGTTGAAAATATAGGAGGTTCATCAAAACAGCAAATGTTATCGTTCAAGCATAGGGGAGCGAAAAAGGCAAAATTTCAATCACTCTAAGCTCTAAGCAAATTAATTATTATCTTATGATCTGCTTTACGTAGTTTACGTCGGGCGGTCGTATCTTGTATATAACCCTTCTGATTTTTTACGAACAGATCGTAAGTCTCGAGCGGAAGAAAGATTTTCAGTTATAATTCGTTGGAAAATGACGACAAAGCTGAAAAAAATCCGAAAATGAGAAACAAAACCAATTGCGCACAAATTATATGTTTTCGAATGGTATTGATTTGGGTACATGGTATGAATTCAAGGAACAGTTCTGGTTTTTGGATTTTTGACGAAATTGCTTGGGAAAAAAAGTGCAAAACAAATTTTTTGACGTAGGACTTACGTCTTTCTTCGCTATACTGGGTGTCATTTAGATTTTTAGAAATCGAGAGCGTTACGCTGGAAGGGAAGATTTTGAACGTTACTAGCGCCTTTATCTTTCGATGGATTTTTAAGATTTATATGGGCACGGCAAATGCTGGGTAAAGCGTACCATTGGTACTTCGCGTACCTGAAGGAATAAAATAGACCCCACCTCGCGGTCCTTAGCCTCTTACCCAGCAACTCCTATCCCTACCTCCCCGCGGTGCTGGCCGGGATACGAGCAACCTTAGGGAAGATCGGGTAACCAACCCCGGTGGGAACTATGGTCGTATGCTGACAGGGAAGGGGGGGTTTGCTCCTCTCCGGAGGTGCAAATCTTATTGAACGTCTGTTCTCCATGTTAGGAGCGGCTCACAGCAGCGTCTGTTCTCCATGTTAGGGGCGGCTGATCATCGTCCGAGTGCCATGTCGGACTCTAAGTGAAAATGTGCACCATGGACCACCGGGAATAAGAAGGAATGGTCCTCCGGAAATTTAGGGGTTTGGCGTCAGGCCCTGCAAGCCAGCCTTTAAAAAATCATAAGCAACGAACAATCAACAAGAGAGTACGGACCGGAACCATCGGCGAAGACCACTGCGACGAAAAGGGACTAGCGATTGGAAACTCGGTTCGTGGAACTGCAAATCTCTCAACTTCATCGGGAGCACACGCATACTCGCCGATGTGCTCAAGGACCGTGGATTCGGCATCGTAGCGCTGCAGGAGGTTTGTTGGAAGGGATCAATGGTGCGAACGTTTAGAGGTAATCATACCATCTACCAGAGCTGCGGCAACACACGAGCTGGGAACAGCTTTCATAGTGATGGGCGATATGCAAAGGCGCGTGATCGGGTGGTGGCCGATCAATGAAAGAATGTGCAGGTTGAGGATCAAAGGCCGGTTCTTCAACTTCAGCATAATCAACGTCCATAGCCCACACTCCGGAAGCACTGATGATGATAAGGACGCATTCTACGCGCAGCTGGAACGTGAGTACGACAGCTGCCCAAGACACGACGTCAAAATCATCATAGGAGATTTGAACGCTCAGGTTGGCCAAGAGGAGGAGTTTAGACCGACTATTGGAAAGTTCAGCGCTCACCGGCTGACGAACGAAAACGGCCTACGACTTATTGATTTCGCCGCCTCCAAGAATATGACCATTCGCAGCACCTACTTCCAACACAGCCTCCCGTATCGGTACACCTGGAGATCACCACTGCAGACAGAATCACAAATCGACCACGTTCTGATTGATGGACGGCACTTCTCCGATATTATCGACGTCAGGACATATCGTGGCGCTAACATCGACTCTGACCACTATCTGGTGATGGTTAAACTGCGCCCAAAACTATCCGTCATCAACAATGTTCGGTACCGACGACCGCCGCGGTACGACCTAGAGCGACTGAAGCAACCTGATGTCGCCACTGCATACGCGCAGCATCTCGAGGCAGCGTTGCCGGAAGAGGGTGAGCTCGATGGGGCCCCTCTTGAGGACTGCTGGAGTACAGTTAAGGCAGCCATCAACGACGCAGCGGAGAACAACGTCGGGTATATGGGTCGAAGTCGACGGAACGATTGGTTCGACGAAGAGTGCAGACAGATTCTGGAGGAGAAGGACGCAGCGCGGGCGGTCGCGCTGCAGCAAGGTACCCGGCAGAACGTGGAACGTTATAGACGGAAGCGGAGACAGCAGACCCGCCTTTTTCAGGAGAAGAAACGCCGCCTGGAAGAAGCGGAGTGCGAGGAGATGGAACAGCTGTGCCGTTCTCAAGATACACGCAAGTTCTATCAGAAGCTCAACGCATCCCACAAAGGCTTCGTGCCGCGAGCCGAAATGTGCCGGGATAAGGATGGGAGCATCTTGACGGACGAACGTGTGGTGATCGAAAGGTGGAAGCAGCACTACGAGGAACATCTGAATGGCGCTGAGAGTACAGGCAGTGAAAGTCAAGGCAGCGGAGGAGATGACTACGTCAGTTCAGCGGACGATGGAAGCCAACCAGCCCCCACCTTGAGGGAAGTTAAGGATGCCATTCAACAGCTAAAGACCAATAAAGCAGCTGGTAAGGATGGTATCGGAGCTGAGCTCATCAAGATGGGCCCGGAAAAGCTCGCCACTTGCCTGCACAAACTGATAGTCAGAATCTGGGAAACCGAACAGCTACCGGAGGAGTGGAAGGAAGGGGTTATATGCCCCATCTACAAGAAAGGCGACAAACTGGAGTGTGAGAACTTTCGAGCGATCACCATCCTTAATGCCGCCTACAAAGTGATATCCCAGATCATCTTCCGTCGTCTGTCACCATTAGTGAACGAGTTCGTGGGAAGTTATCAAGCCAGCCGGCTTCGTTGACGGCCGCTCGACAATGGACCAGATCTTTACTGTACGGCAAATCCTTCAAAAATGCCGTGAATACCAGGTCCCAACGCACCATCTGTTCGTTGATTTCAAGGCGGCATACGACAGTATAGACCGCGTAGAGCTATGGAAAATTATGGACGAGAACAGCTTCCCTGGGAAGCTTACCAGACTGATCAAAGCAACGGTGGATGGTGTGCAAAACTGTGTGAAGATTTCGGGCGAACACTCCAGTTCGTTCGAATCGCGCCGGGGACTAAGACAAGGTGATGGACTTTCGTGCCTGTTGTTCAACATTGCGCTAGAAGGTGTCATGCGGAGAGCCGGGTGTAACAGCCGGGGTACGATTTTCAACAGATCCAGTCAATTTATTTGTTTCGCGGATGACATGGACATTGTCGGCCGAACATTTGCAAAAGGTGGCAGAACTGTACACCCGCCTGAAACGTGAAGCAACAAAAGTTGGACTGGTGGTGAATGCGTCAAAGACAAAGTACATGCTTGTGGGCGGAACCGAGCGCGACAGGGCCCGCCTGGGAAGCAGTGTTACGATAGACGGGGATACCTTCGAGGTGGTCGAGGAATTCGTCTACCTCGGATCCTTGCTAACGGCTGACAACAACGTTAGTCGTGAAATACGAAGGCGCATCATCTGTGGAAGTCGGGCCTACTACGGGCTCCAGAAGAAACTGCGGTCGAAAAAGATTCGCCACCGCACCAAATGTGTCATGTACAAGACGTTAATAAGACCGGTAGTCCTCTACGGACATGAAACATGGACAATGCTCGAGGAGGACTTGCAGGCACTCGGAGTATTCGAGAGACGGGTGCTTAGGACCATCTTTGGCGGTGTGCAAGAAGACGGTGTGTGGCGGCGAAGAATGAACCATGAGCTCGCCCAACTCTACGGCGAACCCAGTATCCAGAAGGTAGCTAAAACCGGAAGGGTACGATAGGCAGGACATGTTGCAAGAATGCCGGACAGCAACCCTGCAAAGATGGTGTTCGCTTCCGATCCGGCAGGTACGAGACGGCGTGGAGCGCAGCGAGCGAGATGGGCAGACCAGGTGCAGAACGACTTGGCGAGCGTGGGGCGTATCCGAGGATGGAGAGATGCGGCCTCGAACCGTGCATTGTGGCGTCAAATTGTTGATTCAGTGTTATCTGTTTAGATGTTAACTAAATAAATGAATGAAATCAATCGACTCGGACACCCTCCACACCATTTTGCCTATTCCATTGAAACTTAAGATTATTAACGATAAGCTATTGAAAATTTCAATTCTTGTCAAAGCCAGTAAAAATTTCATATGTAATCAATTCCGTGCATTCCTAACACGGACATTAGAATGCGGTATGTCACGGGCCTTCATTTTCAAATTTTTACTGGCTTTGACAAGAATTGAAATTTTCAATAGCTCATCGTTAATAATCTTAAGTTTCAATGGAATAGGCAAAATGGTGTGGAGGGTGTCCGAGTCGATTGATTTATAAATCTTAAAAATCCATCGAAAGATAAAGGCGCTAGTAACGTTCAAAATCTTCCCTTCCAGCGTAACGCTCTCGATTTCTAAAAATCTAAATGACACCCAGTATAGCGAAGAAAGACGTAAGTCCTACGCCAAAAGCGGGATTTGATGTTAGATTTAGAGTTATTTATTTGGAAACAGAGTTCAGATTGAATTGAAATTAAAAATTGTGGATTAGAATTGGAGATTGGACTTGAGCTGGATTTAAATTGGAGTTGAATTGAATTTGCATAGAAGATGGAAATGGATTGAAAATGGATTAGTTTTGGATGAGATTTGGAATTGGATTAGGCTTGCATTCGAATTGGATTGAATTTAAAATGGACGTGGATTGGACTTAAAATAGACTTGGATTGGATTTAAAATAGACTTGGATTGGATTTGGATCAGATTCGAATTGGATTTAGATTGGATTTGAACTGGATTTGGATTGGATTTTAATTGGTCTAAGATTGGTTTTGGATGGCATTTGAATTTGGATAGGAATTAATTTAGATTAGATTTGGATTAGATTTAGATTGGATTTTGATAGGATTAGGATTGGATTGGATTAGGACTGGAATCGGATTGGATTTTGATTGTTTTGAAATAGGATTGGATTTGGATTGCATTTGGATTGGATTTGGATAGGATTTGAATTCGAGTTGAATTGAATTTGCATAGAAGATGGAAATGGGTTGGAACTAGATTAGATTTGGATGGGGTTTGGAATTGGATTAGGCTTGGATTTGAGTTGGATTGGATTTGAAATAGACTCGGATTGGATTTGAATCAGATTTGAATTGGATTTGAACTGGATTTGGATTGAATTTTAATTGGACTGATTGGTTTTGGATGGCATTTGAATTTGGATATAATTTGATTTAGATTGGATTTGGATTGGATTTGAATATGATTGAGATTGAATTTGGAATGGATTGGATTAGGATTCGGATTGAATCTGGATTGGATTTGGATTGGACTGGATTAGGATTGGAATATGATTGAATTTGGATTGAATTTAGATTGGATTTGGATTGTATAACGTTTGGATTTGGATTGGATTGGATTAGGATTGGAATAGGATTTGATTTGGATTGTATATGGATTGGATTTGGATTGCATTTGGATTGAATTTGGATTGCATTTGAATTGGATTTGGATAGGATTTGGATTGGAGTTGAATTGAATTTGCATAGAAGATGGAAATGGGTTGAAATTAGATAAGATTTGGATGAAATTTGGAATTGGGTTAGGTTTGGATTTGAGTTGGATTGGATTTGAAATGGACTTGGATTGGATTTGGATCAGTTTTGTATTTGTGTTGGATTGGATTTAAAAGGGATTTGGATTGGATTTGGATTGGATAGGATTTAGATTGGATTTGTATTTAATTTGTATTGGATTTGTATTGCATTTCGATTGGATTTGGATTGGATTTCGACAGGATTTGGATGGGATTGGATTTGGATTGGATTTGAAATGAATTTGGATTGGATTTGGATTGGATTTGGATTGGATTGGATTTGGATTGGATTGGATTTGGATTGGATAGGATTTAGATTGGATTTGTTTTAATTTGTATTGGATTTGTATTGTATTTCGATTGGATTTGGATTGGATTTTGATAGGATTAGGATAGGATTGGATTCGGATTGGATTTGGATTGCATTTGGAATGGATTTGAGTTGGATAGGATTTAGATTGAATTTTAATTTTATCTGGATTGTGTATGGATTGGATTTGGACTGGAATTGGATTGAATTTGGACTGGATTCCGATAGGATTTGGATGGGATTGGATTTGGATTGGATCTGAATTGAATTTGGAATGAATTTGGATTGGATTTGGATTGGATTAGGTTTGGAATGGATTTGAATTGGATTAGATTTGGATTGGATTTGGATTGGATTTAGATTGTGTTACCACAAGGTAACATTTGTTATGATTTGTTTGATACCGAGCGTGAGAAATTAGTTTAATTATTATTATATTAGGGACAAGTAGATAAACGGTCAGTTTGAATGGGGTGGTCGACATTAGAAAACGCAGTGTCGGACGGACACTCATCTTCAATGGGTGATATCGGAGAGAGCATCGGAAATGAGGAACGTGCGTTTAAAGTCGAAAAGTAACCGTGGTCACCCACCGGTCTCGAAAAAAGTTCGAGGTGAAGGCAGTTGGTGACTAACTGTAGTAGAGGCGAGACGTTTTTGTGAATTTTTGTACGGTGAGATCGCGTGTGAAAGTTTCTGTGGTTGCGATCAACAACCGCCATCGCCAGAGTGATTTTGTGCCGGACTCGTGGTCACATTCGCGACCAGCAACTACTTGTCGAGCAGCACCCAAGGCGTTTCTTCGTCAGACACCTTCGTTCACGGAACCCGCGAGTCGCACTCCGTCAGCATTAGCTGGTCGCCACCGCCAGCCGCTTTCTCCAGCGGCATTTGTCAGCCATACTCTCCGCGGCAATCGAGCCGCATTCTTCATCGTCCTTGGCTTTTCGAGCCACCAACGCCGGCCACACCCGTTGCCCGCAAGCACCTGTTGAGAAGCACTCGCCGCTCGCCTTCGTCGGCCACCCTCGTCGGCCACCCTCGTGGCACTCGCAAGCCTAACCGCATCCCCATTTGCTGATCGTAATCGCCAGCCGCTCTCTCCACCGGCATTAGTCAGCCGCCCTCGCCGTGGCAATCGAGCCGCATTCATCATCGGCCCTTGTCTTTTCCGAGCCGCCATCGCCGGCCACATTGGATCGGTATTGGCTAGCTGTCACGGTCACTATCGCCCGCCACCCTCGTCCGCAGCATTCGTGAGCCACACTCGGTCCGCCTTTACCGGCTCCATCGCTGGTGGTACTCGCCCGCCACACTCAAGCCGCATTTGCCGGCCGCCATCAACAGTTGCCATCGGATGTGGCCTTCGTCGGCCGCAATCAACAGCCGCCATCGTCATCCACAATTCAACGGTACTCATCGGCCGCACCCGCTAGCCGTCCATTTCGGAATAATAAAAAGGTAATTTCAAATAATTCTCGTTCGATAGGGTTCTCACGCTCCGAAAGCTCCTTTACGCCAGATCGCCCTGAGACCCGGAGCTAAAAGAGGCCTTCTGTGCCCGGCCCCGCTTAGCTGCCGTGGCTAGACCAGCGGCTTGGGGTTAAGGACAGTGCCCTTCCGGCACTGAGCAGTTCCGGGGCCAAATAATTGAGTCTTATAATTGGATTTAGATTGGATTTGTATTGAATTTGCATTGGATTTGGATTGGATTTGGAAGGATGTGGATTGAATCAATTGAATTTGAATTGGTTTTGAATATGGAATTGTATTGAATTTGGATTGGTTTTGAATATAGTTTGGGTTTTGTATAACATTTGGATTTGATTTAGGTAGTTTGAATTTGGATTGGATGGATTGTATTTGAATTGAGTTAGAATTGGATTTTGAATGGATCAACATGACATAGCAACAAAATCAATTTTTGTTTCCGAGACGAGCCAGCCTCGGGCTGAAAGTCTCGATAATAAAATCAAAAAAAAAAGATCTTTGTTTCTTATATGCCTGCAGAGTAGAGAGGAGAAGAATGTAGTACATAAGATCAGGTCTATGAAATGTTTGGAAATAAAATAATCACTTGTGTTATTAGCAATCACTCAATTTCGAATTAGAATATACCTCTTTGAAGTGTATCGCGTGTAACGCGCTACCTTAGACTTCAATATATTTTGATTCGGAATTTTGGAACAGTTCGGAATAGGAGTGTCAAAACAGAGTGAGATTCAGTTAGCTGAGTATTGTTCAGACAAACGGTCGAGACTAGAGATATCGTCCGGGTCGCGACATCCACCATTTGGAATAAATTTTCAGCATTGCCTGCCACTGCTACTCACGCCTTCGTGCTGCTGTGTCCGCTCCGCTGCATCAAATGTCGAACCGCTCTTTGTGGAATCCCGATCAAAATGGCTCGCGCGCACTGGAAAGCAGCTTTCTTGTATTCAATAAATTGAGCCTAATAAATATAATGTGCACTCATAACGATTAATGAAGGGGCGGGGCTAATGGAATTACTTCATTAGATATAAGAAAGCTGCATTCCAGCGCGCGTGAGCCTCATCTCATTCCAGTTCGAGACAGCAGCACGTACGGACGTGTTTTTTGCTCGCGCATTTTTTCCAAGTGTGTTTTCTCGTTCGTTCGCTGTTTACGTTTTCGCTTGTCGCGTTGGCGTTATTTTCTCCCGGACACGTCATGGGAGACTCGGTGGCCGATTCGGTCGCTGGAAAAGTGCCTAAGCGCACTGCTTTTGGAGGCGCGGGTAATCCCTCCAAGCAGCTTTTGCAGAGCAACGTGTTCTCTCCGTTGCCACTTGATGACGCCGGCAATCCGCCGAAAAAGAGGAAGAAGCAGCAATCGCAGCTGCCGCAGGTGCAACCGGAGCGAAGGAGAAGTGCCCGCCCGTGTTTGTGATCCACCGGATTTTCGCCCAAAAATACGCCAGCTGATCGCTAAAGGGCTGAAATGTACTTTTCGGCTCTGCAGCGAGGGCGTGAAAGTAATGCCGGCAAACAAGGACCATCATCAATCCGTCGTGGAGTTCCTTGAGGTCCACAAGTATAAGTACTACACTCATGACCACCCCGGCATGAAGCCGCTAAAGGCTTTGCTGCGAGGACTCCACGACATGAAGGAAGAGGAGCTAAAAGCTGAGCTCAAAATTTGCGGATTGAAACCGCTGGCCGTGCACAAGATCGCTCATCACGACAAAACGAGGAGATATCGCGACCAGCTTTACCTGGTCCATCCACTATGGGGCGGCTCCATACAAGTAGGTGGCCGAAAATATTTTCATTTCATTTCTGCAATATTTCACACTTATATCGTAGATTATTGTCTAAAAGATGTGAAATACTTGTTTTGCAGGTCGTTATTACTTCTAAGGTCTCCAAACTCCCTGGAATACAGACCTTTGATCTCTATGGAATATATCTCTTTTATCTACGAATGTCTCATGTACACAGCAGTCTATAGATGTGTATTTTATTGCAGCGCAGACCTGTAGAGTTCAAACTAGAAAATTGTATATTGTTTTTATGTGAATTGAGTTGTACAGATGTTCTAAGTTGCACAAGGACTCCGTCAAATACAGGCCATTGCATCTACATACGTAACAGGTTGTCTTTGTAGGATTTTTCAGACTGGTTCAGGCTCTTAACCCGTAAAACAAGTAAAGGGAATACAATATAAAGCTCTATTAAAGCTAAACGAACTCCATGCAATAAAAGCTTCAAGATATATAAGTATACTGCAACAATATTTATTTATTCATTATGTACATGAACCACCTCAACAAAATCATCATTTATTTCTTCAAGATCGATTAAAATATCTGCTATGGTATATTTTTCTGTACTCGAATCTGTTGTATTGCAAGAAGTTTCAGTCACTAAAAAACTTTGAACATCTTCTGGATATTCCAGATTAGATTTAATTTGAAGTCGCTTACCTAAGTTGAGGGAGCTTATCAAAGGATCCGACGAGTTCATAGCACGAATGAAAACGTCATGTAAATTTTCTTCTCTTGAGGCTTTCCTGGCATGATGAGTCCGACTTTTTGACGTAGGACTTACGTCTCTCTTTACTATACCGGGTGCCATTTCAAAATATTCAAATCGACCGCGTTACGCTGGGTTGAAAGATTTTAAACGTTAATAGCGTTCGTCTCAGTGGACGAATTTCTGCGGTAAGCCCCTCAATCGACAGATTTCAAGTATGCCTTTCATGTCCGACCCGACAGACCCGAAAAACTTGTTTCAATAGGCATGAAACTGTTTTCAATGAAAAACATTGAGATCAAGGGAACCTATAAATATGGGTACCGCATAATTCTTGCATCATTCCATTACCACGTTCTGATTGGTGCAGACACCAGCGAATGAGCAGCCGCTGGGTCTGCCGAGAAGCCATAAAATAGCGCAACGCGATTTTTTCCTTTCATTCTGACCGGGACAAGCGAAGCAACTGCATCATCGATGGAACAGCACTTTTAGTAGGGAATGAAGTCTGCACCGACCGCTTTTTCGGCTCGTCACCATCGAAGCGACCATCATCATTCGAAACCTAGCCAGCACATCAGCAGTCCACCCTACAGACACGACAAAGCAGCAATGCTGAGCAGATACCGGCAGCAGCAGCAGAGTCGAGCCGAGACCGGCCGGCATCGGTGCTGAGCCGAGACAGGCTGAAGAAAAGCCACATGATGCAGCATGTATGTCCAAAAACGAACAGTGGGTAATGTCTGTGACATAACCGCTAAGTGGACGTAGGACTTGACTTGACCATGCCTTTAAGATACATAATATGTCCAAATTTCTCACATCAACTATTTTGGCTAAATAATCGGCGTTGCATACCATTCCTTGGTAAAATCTTCTCATCAGACCGACACAGAAATCAAATCTACCTCGAACAAGAATCATAAAAAAAAATTCAGGAAGTATCTGTCCGGTCACGAAATATTAGCCTCGACAGTGGCAACCTTCCCACTGAAGGACTGCCTGAAATAAACTACAAGTTGGCTCAGCAGGGGATGTAGACTGTATCTCAACTTTTCCACTGAAGAGCCTTCTAATCTGTGCGATAGCGACTGAAGGAGAACATTATTTTTAACTCTTAGAGCCTTGAAAAAGGCTGTTTGCTTCGGCTAAGTGCAAAAAGTAAGAAAACGATCTTTTCAAATAACCGCGAATTTCTAGTGATGGTATAAAAAAGACTGAATGCTGAATGCGAGCGAATGCACTTTTCTTTTATACCTTATTTTGAATCTTCTCTGCTTCCCAATTGGTGGGCCAATCAGCTAGTGTCTTGTATCCCGCTTCTTTGTCAGCCAAAGCGTCATCATCATCAACGCGTTCGAGAAGGGCTTCTTCTTTTTTACGCTTGTTGCTCGCTGCTGGCGTCTATTTCCTAACGGGACTTTTCGCTAGATACAGGCCAATAAGCCGGGCAAGCGAGCTTAGAATTGCAGTTCAGGTGGGAAGTACGTGTTCTTTTCTGAGACAACATTGTTAGAAGTAGAAGGAAGGAAACACCCGGACATGGGATTTCGGGTGATAAGATTTAGAATTGGTAACATGGGACGATCATTCAGTCACGTTCGCTTTGTGTGCGGTCAGTAGCAAACAATGTTTATCTAGATATTTCTTGATCAATGCCAAAAAACCCAACATTTGATGAAAAATCGATTGATAGTTTATTAATGTTTTAGCTGTAATCGGTGTTTTCTTTATCCAAATAAGATTAAGTGAGAGATTTGGACATCTTATGAATCTTTAAAGGCATGGTCAAGCGAAGTCCTTCGTCCACTTCGCGGTTAAATCAGAAAAAAATATCTACTGTTAGTTTTGACGCTATTTATGAAAATCACGCATAAAATTTTATCTCTAGAATATTGGATTTGGCACCCAAGTACAATTTCTATCCCGAAGGGTATTGAAAGCATTGATATTGATCTCTATTATTGGCTCTCGGAAGAACCGTTTGTTTTTTGGACATACATGCTGCATCATGTGGCTTTTCTTCAGCCTGTCTCGGCTCAGCACCGATGCCGGCCGGTCTCGGCTCGACTCTGCTGCTGCTGCCGGTATCTGCTCAGCATTGCTGCTTTGTCGGTCTGTAGGGTGGACTGCTGATGTGCTGGCTAGGTTTCGGATGATGATGGTCGCTTCGATGGTGACGAGCCGAAAAAGCGGTCGGTGCAGACTTCATTCCCTACTAAAAGTGCTGTTCCATCGATGATGCAGTTGCTTCGCTTGTCCCGGTCAGAATGAAAGGAAAAATCGCGTTGCGCTATTTTATGGCTTCTCGGCAGACCCAGCGGCTGCTCATTCGCTGGTGTCTGCACCAATCAGAACGTGGTAATGGAATGATGCAAGAATTATGCGGTACCCATATTTATAGGTTCCCTTGATCTCAATGCTTTTCATTGAAAACAGTTTCATGCCTATTAAAACAAGTTTTTCGGGTCTGTCGGGTCGGACATGAAAGGCATACTTGAAATCTGTCGATTGAGGGCTTACCGCAGAAATTCGTCCACTGAGACGAACACTATTAACGTTTAAAATCTTTCAACCCAGCGTAACGCGGTCGATTTGAATATTTTGAAATGACACCCGGTATAGTAAAGAGAGACGTAAGTCCTACGTCAAAAGTGTATTCGAAGTCAGGCTCACTTCGAGTGACGTTCGCCGGTTCGATACTCCCAAAATATGTAGATATCGAAAATATGTTGTTTCCGGTGCGTCTTTTTGTACCCAGGGTGTTGAATACGCCCCTAGCGTAAATGCGCACCCTATCACCCAAAACACACATAGATGCAAAGTAGTGATTATGACACACCTTCCCATCCATTATATTGCCCATGATTGAATGCCTTTGTAAGAGCTAGCTTTGTATTCGATCGAGAATCAAAACACGCAGTTTATCGTTCAAAGATTACAACTAAACTCATAGCTCCTTAGCTCCTAAATTATACTTATTCTATAAAGAAGTGAAATTAAGAAATCGTGCTAAACTACAGAAGTTTACTAGGTAGTATCTTAAATTGAACATGCCTTAAAATATTGTTATTCTAAACTAAATATCTATTCCACAGTGCTTGCCTAAAGTATCTAAATATTTAACCTAAAATCCTTTCTTTATCTATATCTACGTGCAAAGGTAACTACTATTAATCGAACTATTTACATGAACTTATTCAACGGCTATTTTAGTACGGATGTATTTTGTCACGCAGCACTAGTTTGTGAGTAGTAGCATATACGACCCCCGGTGATTCGAAGCCTAGATTCCTTCCCGTAAACGTAGGACAAACGGGACTAAACGTAAGTGCAAATAGATAAAAACAACATAGAACTTGATTCAGGACGGTGTAAAACCGTTATTTACATTGTAACGATTGTAGTCTATAAGATGTAATATAATTACAGGAATATATTAATACTAGGATAAGAACATAAATCCTCTCGTTCCGGTCGTTCCTCACCTGTATTAATATCTCGGAAATTCACCCGTCAATTGGTTGGCTAATCTCCAACACAGGGTTTTCAATTGTACCAACTGCAAACAGTTGGGGCATACTGCCGAGTTTTGCGACAACAAGCCCCGTTGTGGCAAATGTTTTGAAAAGCATAGGGAGGAGGCCTGTCAACAACAAGCTACAAAGTGCGCTTATTGTGGCATGGACCCTCCCCATGGTTTGCAAGAATGCCCGGTGTACAAAAAGCGCACCCAAAAGGTGAAGCGTTCGTTGGTACAGCGCTCCAAGCAGTCGTATGCGGAAATGGTGAAGTCGCAAGACACATCCGCAACTGCCAACGCAACGGCTGCTATTTCAGCTGCCGTTCAAGTTAGTGATTTTATGATGTCATTTCCATAGACGAATCGGACTCTGACGTAGCCGATATGGATGGTTCTGCGGAGGTACACGTACCCGAAAAGAGGAAGAAACCGTCTTCCTCGGGATTGCGCCGTAAGAAAACAAAATCATCCCTAGAAGCTTGCTGAAATCTGATGGTAATGGGGATTATTTAAAATTCCGAAGCAGCCTGTCTATACTGCTCCTTTTGACCCATGTTGCAGTAAGACATCCCCGCCATTGCCTAAAACTGATGTTACAAAGAAACATCAGTCAAGGAATATCTCTGAGCAGAAAACTGCTACTCGCACTTCAAAGAAAAGAATCTCGTCCAAGCGAGGACTGATATCATTTAAGGACCTTGTGGATCGTATTTTGAACTTATTCAATATTCCGAATTCATTGAGGCCAATCATTGACCTCTTTATTTCAACAGTTGAAAGCTTTCTGAAGCAATTGACTATTTCATGGCCCTTTCTTGCAGAAATTGTATCTTTCGATGGATAACACGGCCAATACCCAAGATACAATCACTGTGCTGCAGTGGAACTGTCATAGTCTAAAAAATAAATTAGACGGGTTCAAGTTTTTGATTCGCAATTGCGATTGCGATATATTTGCACTTTGTGAAACATGGCTTTCTTCTGAAGATGAAATCAACTTTCACAATGTTAACATTATTCGCCAAGATCGGAATGATAACTATGGTGGCGTTCTTCTGGGGATCAAAAAACGAACAGTGGGTAATGTCTATGACATAACCGCTAAGTGGACGTAGGACTTGACTTGACCATGCCTTCAAGATACATAATATGTCCAAATGTCTCACATCAACTATTTTGGATAAATAATCAGCGTTGCATACCATTCTTTGGCAAAATCTTCTCATCAAACCGACACAGAAATCAAATCTACCTCGAACAAGAATCATCAAAAAAATTCAGGAAGTATCTGTCCGGTCACGAAATATTAGCCTCGACAGTGGCAACCTTCCCACTGAAGGACTGCCTGAAATAAACCACAAGTTGGCTCAGCAGGGGATGTAGACTGTATCTCAGTCCTTCCACTGAAGGGCTTTTAATCCGTGCGATAGCGACTGAAGGAGAACTTTATTTTTAACTCTTAGAGCCTTGAAAAAGGCTGCTTGCTTCGGCTAAATGCAAAAAGTAAGAAAACGATCTTTTCAAATAACCGCGAATTTCTAGTGATGGTTCAAAAAAAGACTGAATGCTCTGCGAGCGAATGCACTTTTCTTTTATACCTTATTTTGAATCTTCTCTGCTTCCCAATTGGTGGGCCAATCAGCTAGTGTCTTATATCCCGCTTCTTTGTCAGCCAAAGCGTCATCATCATCAACGCGTTCGAGAAGGGTTTCTTCTTTTTTACGCTTGTTGCTCGCTGCTGGCGTCTATTTCCTAACGGGACCTTTCGCTAGATACAGGCCAATAAGCCGGGCAAGCGAGCTTAGAATTGCAGTTCAGGTGGGAAGTACGTGTTCTTTTCTGAGACAACATTGTTAGAAGTAGAAGGAAGGAAACACCCGGACATGGGATTTCGGGTGATAAGATTTAGAATTGGTAACATGGGACGATCATTCAGTCACGTTCGCTTTGTGTGCGGTCAGTAGCAAACAATGTTTATCTAGATATTTTTTGATCAATGCCAAAAAACCCAACATTTGATGAAAAATCGATTGATAGTTTATTAATGTTTTAGCTGTAATCGGTGTTTTCTTTATCCAAATAAGATTAAGTGAGAGATTTGGACATCATATGAATCTTTAAAGGCATGGTCAAGCGAAGTCCTTCGTCCACTTCGCGGTTAAATCAGAAAAAAATATCTACTGTTAGTTTTGACGCTATTTATAAAAATCACGCATAAAATTTTATCTCTAGAATATTGGATTTGGCACCCAAGTACAATTTCTATCCCGAAGGGTATTGAAAGCATTGATATTGATCTCTATTATTGGCTCTCGGAAGAACCGGTTGTTTTTTGGACATACATGCTGCATCATGCGGCTTTTCTTCAGCCTGTCCCGGCTCAGCACCGATGCCGGCCGGTCTCGGCTCGACTCTGCTGCTGCTGCCGGTATCTGCTCAGCATTGCTGCTTTGTCGGGTCTGTAGGGTGGACTGCTGATGTGCTGGCTAGGTTTCGGATGATGATGGTCGCTTCGATGGTGACGAGCCGAAAAAGCGGTCGGTGCAGACTTCATTCCCTACTAAAAGTGCTGTTCCATCGATGATGCAGTTGCTTCGCTTGTCCCGGTCAGAATGAAAGGAAAAATCGCGTTGCGCTATTTTATGGCTTCTCGGCAGACCCAGCGGCTGCTCATTCGCTGGTGTCTGCACCAATCAGAACGTGGTAATGGAATGATGCAAGAATTATGCGGTACCCATATTTATAGGTTCCCTTGAGCTCAATGTTTTGACGTAGGACTTACGTCTCTCTTTACTATACCGGGTGTCATTTCAAAATTTCTAAATCGGCCGCGTTACGCTGTGTTGAAAGATTTCAAACGTTAATAGCTTTTACCCTAGTGAACAGATTTCTGCAGTAGACCCCTCAATCGACAGCTTTCAAGTATGCCTTTCATATTAATGCTTGATAGTATCCGAATACTTGTTTCAATAGGCCTAAAACTGTTTTCAAAGCAAAACATTGAATTCACGAAAACCTATAAATATGGGTACCGCATCATTCTTGCATCATTTCATTACCACGTTCTGATTGGTGCAGACGTCAACGAATGAGCTCACGCTAGGTCTGCTAAGAAGGCATAAAATAGCGCAGCGCGAATTTTTCCTCTCAATCTGACCGAAACAGGCAAAGCAATAACAGCATCGCATCGTCGGAATTTTAGAAAGGTTGCATCATCGTCTCAGCCACGCATTCGCAAACCTAAAGCCTTTTTAAGAGCAAGGCAGAATCGTCAGCATTCTCAGGTCAGCATCATCGGCATTTTCAGCCCGGCATTGTCGAGAAGCCAATAGTAAGCGCGGCACGGCGGTGTGTGACGATAGAGTGTCGACGACAACACTACTGATCAAGTTTTCTCGGCCGATGGCAGCAGCGGTTAAGCGTTTGGTATTCCTGCAGACATCGATTCATAATGTTTTAAGCAATCATAAACTCCCAGTTGAACCGCTCAAGAGGAAGTTTACATCTAACATTGTGAATGGATCTTTTCAGAACCACTAATATACTTACTAAAGAGTTTTGACGTAGGACTTACGTCTCTCTTTACTATACCGGGTGTAATTTCAATTTTTTTAAAATCGACCGCGTTACGCTGTGTTGAAAGATTTCAAACGTTAATAGCTTTTGCCCTATTGAAAAGTTTTCTGCAGTTAACCACTCAATCAACAGCTTTCAAGTATGCCTTTCATATTCATGCTTGATAATATCCGAAAACTTGTTTCAATAGGCCCAAAACTGTTTTCAAAGCAAAATATTGAATTCACGAGAACCTATAAATATGAGTACCGCATCATTCTTGCATCATTCCATTGCCACGCTCTGATTGGTGCAGACGTCAGCGAATGAGCTCTCGCTAGGTCAGGAAGGCATAAAAAAGCGCAGCACGATTTTTTTCCTCTCAATCTGACCCTGAGATCTGACAAGAACAGGCAAAGCAACCACAGCATCGCCAGAACTTTTGAAGTGTTGCTCCATCGTCTCAGCTACGCAATCGCAAACTTAAGCTTTCTCAAGAGCAAGGCAGAATCGTCAGCATCATCGGCATTTTCGGTCCGGCATTGTCGAGGTCGCACAAAGGAGGAGCCAACAGTAAGCGCGGCTCGGCGGTATGACCATATACTGTCAATGACAACACTGATCAAGTCAAGGCAAAATTTTCAAAACGACTTATCTGCTTTTGTAAACATAGATTCAAACGACGATTTGACGAATTTGTGAAGGTTTCCGCTACCTATTGATGGTGTTGGTTTGCGTGGGAGAGCTATCAGATTCGTCAAATCGTCGTTTGAATCTTTGTTTACAAAAGCAGATAAGTCGTTTTGAAAATTTTGCCTTGAAGTGATATGAATGAATTATTGGCAGTGGTTGATTTTCTACCCGCCACTTCCACAGCCAGGCGCTATCGTATATGCGCAAATAGCCAGCATGAGTTAACCTCCAGAAATTTATATCGCGAAAGACATCTAACTCGGGTTTTCTCAAAATTAGGAACTTTTCATGGAAAACTATATGGTATCGGTTATGATGGATGGTTTTCGCTAGTACGCCTACCAAATATTTTTTGACGTAGGACTTACGTCTCTCTTTACTATACCAGGTGTCATTTCAAAATATTCAAATCGACCGCGTTACGCTGAGTTGAAAGATTTTAAACGTTAATAGTGCTCGTCTCAGTGGACGAATTTCTGCCGTAAGCCCCTCAATCGACAGATTTCAAGTATGCCTTTCATGTCCATGCTTGATAAGACCCGAGAAACTTGTTTCAATAGGCATGAAACTGTTTTCAATGAAAAACATTGAGATCAAGGGAACCTATAAATATGGGTACCGCATAATTCTTGCATCATTCCATTACCACGTTCTGATTGATGCAGACACCAGCGAATGAGCAGCAGCTGGGTCTGCCGAGAAGCCATAAAAAAGCGCAACGCGATTTTTTCCTTTCATTCTGACCGGGACAAGCGAAGCAACCGCATCATCGCATCATCACACCTTTTAGCAGGGAATGAAGTCTGCACCGACCGCTTTTTCGGCTCGACACCATCGAAGCCACCATCATCAGCCGGAACCTAGCCAGTACAGCAGCAGTCCACCCTACAGACCCGACAAAGCAGCAATGCTGAGCAAATACCGGCAGCAGCAGCAGAGTCGAGCCGAGACCGGCCGGCATCGATGATGAGCCGAGACAGGCTGAAAAAAGCCACATGATGCAGCATGTATGTCCAAAAAACAAACGGTTCTTCAGAGAGCCAATAATAGAGATCAATATCAAAGCTTTCAATACCATTCGGGATAGAAATTGTACTTGGGTACCAAATCCAATATTCTAGTGATACATTTTTTTTTTTTTTATTAGCTTTATTAAGGAGACTTGCAGCCCCAGGCTGGCTCGCCTCCGGCCTAGTGATACAATTTTATGCGTGATTTTCATAAATAGCGTCAAAACTAACAGTGGATAATTTTTCTGATTTAACCGCGGAGTGGACGAAGGACTTCGCTTGATCATGCCTAAAAAAACATAAGATGTCGAAATCTCTCACATAATATTTGGATATTTGAGTTTAAAAAACACCGATAACAGCTCAAACATTAAAATAAACTATCAATCGATTTTTCATCAAATGTTGGTTTTTTTGGCATTGATCAACATTGTTTGATACTGACCGCACACAAAGCGAACGTGACTGAATGATCGTCCTATGTTACCAATTCTAAATCTTATCACCCGAAATCCCATGTCCGGGTGTTTCCTTCCTTCTACTACTAACAATGTTGTCTCAGAAAAGAACACGTACTTCCCACCTGAACTGCAATTCTAAGCTCGCTTGCCCGGCTTATTAGCCTGTATCAAGCGAAAAGTCCCGTTAGGAAATAGACGCCAGCAGCGAGCAACAAGCGTAAAAAGAAGAAGCCCTTCTCGAACGCGTTGATGATGATGACGCTTTGGCTGACAAAGAAGCGGGATACAAGACACTGGCTGATTGGCCCACCAATTGGGAAGCACAGAAGATTCAAAATAAGGTATAAAAGAAAAGTGCATTCGCTCGCAGAGCATTCAGTACCACCACTAGAAATTAGCGGTTATTTGAAAAGATCGTTTTCTTACTTTTTGGACTTAGCCGAAGCAAACAGCCTTTTTCAAGGCTCTAAGAGTTAAAAATAATGTTCTCCTTCAGTCGCTATCCTTTTTGGATTAGGAGGCCCTACATCCCCTGCTGGGCCAACTTGTGGCTTATTTCAGGCAGTCCTTCAGTGGGAAGGTTGCCATTGTCGAGGCTAATATTCCGTGACCGGACAGATACTTCCTGAATTGTTTTTGATGATTCTTGTTCGAGGTAGATTTGACTTCTGTGTCGGTTTGATGAGAAGATTTTGCCAAGGAATGGTATGCAACGCCGATTATTTATCCAAAATAGTTGATGTGAGAAATTTGGACATATTATGTATCTTAAGGGCATGGTCAAGTCAAGTCCTACGTCCACTTAGCGGTTATGTCACAGACATTACCTACTGTTCGTTTTTCATTGAAAACAGTTTCATGCCTATTGAAACAAGTTTTTTGGGTCTTATCAAGCATGGACATGGAAGGCATACTTGAAATCTGTCGATTGAGGGGCTTACCGCAGAAATTCATCCACTGAGACGAGCGCTATTAACGTTTAAAATCTTTCAACACAGCGTAACGCGGTCGATTTGAATATTTTGAAATTACACCCGGTATAGTAAAGAGAGACGTAAGTCCTACGTCAAAGACAAACGGTTCTTCAGAGAGCCAATGATAGAGATCAATATCAATGCTTTCAATACCCTTCGGGATAGAAATTGTACTTGGGTGCCAAATCCAATATTCTAGAGATAAAATTTTATGCGTGATTTTCATAAATAGCGTCAAAACTAACAGTGGATAATTGTTCTGATTTAACCAAGGGCCTCATACGCCTGTCACTGGCGAACAAAGCTCGTGTACTCTGCATCGAAGCTTAGAACCGGTGTTAGGGCGCAATCGTTAATGTGAACATTTTTATATTCGGTTAGTTACTGCAAATAAATTCTTTTTCGAGTCCCTATAATCAAGCAGGTATCTCAAGCATACCACTTCGTCATATTGCTGCATGATTGAGTATTTAATTTTGATAAAATATCGAAAACAAAAATGTGCATAAAAATTGCCTCGCCATAACAAAAAGGTGGTAGAGAATTAACACTGTTGTTTACAGTTTAGAACCAAATCCAGATGTCGCACATGTTGTGGTAGGGATTCAGTGCTCCACCTTCTCCCCCTGGATTTAACCGCGAAGTGGACGAAGGACTTCGCTTGACCATGCCTTTAAAGATTCATAAGATGTCCAAATCTCTCACATAATCTTATTTGGATAAAGAAAACACCGATTACAGCTAAAACATTAATAAACTATCAATCGATTTTTCATCAAATGTTGGATTTTTTGGCATTGATCAAGAAATATCTAGATAAACATTGTTTGCTACTGACCGCACACAAAGCGAACGTGACTGAATGATCGTCCCATGTTACCTTCTACTACTAACAATGTTGTCTAAGAAAAGAACACGTACTTCCCACCTGAACTGCAATTCTAAGCTCGCTTGCCCGGCTTATTGGCCTGTATCTAGCGAAAAGTCCCGTTAGGAAATAGACGCCAGCAGCGAGCAACAAGCGTAAAAAAAGAAGAAACCCTTCTCGAACGCGTTGATGATGATGACGCTTTGGCTGTAAGGGTATGCGATAAGACACTTTTTCCTAACGAAACGAAACGAAACGAAATTTAAAATGTTTGTGTTGATTCGAAACGAAACGAAACGAAATATATATTTACTTTCGAGAATTCGAAACGATACGAAATCAACGTCCATTTAATTCGAAATTTTTCGAAACGAAACGAAATTTTAATTTTTTTTCCGCGGAATTTTTATTGAACTGATTTTACATTATGTACGCATTTCTGATTTCATTTTCTCAAAGTCAAATAACTTTGCTTTGCGACCAATTGAATTATAGTAACAGGAGAAGCAGTCTGTGATAAATCGCTGTGTTCCAGTTTACCATTGGCGATAAAGTGATACCCCAGCATTTGTACCGCTTTCAAAGGAATTCATCGTGGAGTGGGTTCTCCCGAATCTGATCAAATTTATATCAGTTCAGCTTTATATCAGTAAGTGTGTATATAAAAATATGGGAATTGTGGTTTTTTTTTCTAATTTAAATTCTATTTAACCGTATTTAATCTCATTTCATTTAAGACTTATGTGATTATGCTGAAGCATACTTCACACGAATCACAATAGAGTAGTCGTCAACGCCGGTCGCCGATTTTTCTCTTTGCTTTATACGCCCGTTACTGTTGAACAAGCTTCGCAAAAATCGCAAAAATATTCCTAGTTTGAACAAAAGTGCTGTATTAACGCATATGTGTACAAGATCAATAAACTGCGTATTATAAAGTGCATTCAACGCTAATTTTTGAGCCGAAATATTTGCTTGTGGCCATCATGGAGAAGATTTGCGAGAAGTGCTCATTATCTATTGATATGAAGAGTGAGCTGTTTACTGTGTGTGAGGGAAAGTGCGCCAAGTCATTCCACGCTTGCTGTGTTGGGCTTTCCGAAGCTGATGTGTGCACCTTGTCCAGCAATATAATTTGGCTGTGCGATGCATGTATGGTTTTGTTCTCTAGGATGAGAGAACACACGCATGCTGATGCTGCTACAGCCACTCAACCTGTCCGATCGATGGAGAACGAAATAAACGATTTGAAATCTACAGTGACAGAAATCTCCAAAACACTCTCAACTGTAATGCAGTATCTCGATCCTGCTGTTATACATTTGCATTCAACACCTGTGACATCGCCACAACTGTTTGATGGAACGAACAATGCGCTATCGCCTGGACCAACCCAGAAAGAATGGCTAGAGTCTGTGCAATCACTCGATTGTGAAACGTTCGCATTATACCTAACCAATATTGATAGGAACGCCACCGATGAAGACATCAGAACTATGGTTTCACACTCATTGAATGTCCCCTTGTATCGTTGTTGTGATACAGTAAAGCTTGTGCCAAAAAAACGAAACACTAGCTCCTGGGATTACGTGTCATTTAAAGTTGTATTGACTTCGGACTTGAAACAAATAGCAATGGATGCATCTACTTGGCCTAAGGGGATAAAGTTTAGAGAGTTCATAAATCGAACGAATGAAACATGGAAACCACCCGTTTGAAAAAAATATTGATAATTAGCAAATGATTGTTGTTTTTTCGTTTTAGTCGTTGTTATTTGTTTATGTATACTATGTTGAGAATGTAGTTAAAGTAGGTAATCATGTTCGTATTATGATGTAAAATTGTGGTGAAAATTATTGTAGCAATTTATATTGATGAAATTTGTTGTTGTTTGTATACTAGTTTTAAGAGATTCAATAAGACCAGTATTGGTCAGTTGGGTTTAATGAAATAATAAATAAATAAATAAATAAATATTTATTTATCAGCGTGTTTTTTTGGTATTGGGCTAAATCAAAACTAGAATATAAGAATATGGTCTGCGCAGATAGAGAATTGTTAATAGCATCCATTTGCTCGCTAGACGAATCCTCTGCTCATTTTTAAAAAGCACAAAAATATGTATTTCAGATTGCTTTTCAGAAATGTGATCGCAAAGTTTTGTCGTCAGCAGTTGCCAGGTATGAAGAAATGTTTTTTTCTTTTTTATACAAAAAGTTGTACTAAAAGGCTACCAGGTGGGCTTCGTGGCCGTGCGGTTAGCGACGTCAATCGTCTAGACGCATGGGCCAGCGTGTGTGGGTTATATTCCCGCCCCGTTAAGGAGGAAACTTTTCGTGATCGAAAAATTCTCTATCGGTCCACTGGGTGTTATATATCCTGTCCGTTGTCTAGGTGTTTAAATTGTTAGTCTGTACGACCTCTGGTCGAAGACGGTGTTCCTGTCTTTTTTCTTCCAAATTCAACCTTTTTATAAGAGGCTCGGAAACCCTTCAATTAAGTAAGAAACAGCTGCTCGAACAATATGAGCCGGTTACACCCTTACAGTCAATTCAGGATTAGGAGAGGAGAATTAGTTTGATACTCATTATTATAAGATTGAAAGGTGCTTAGTCATGCGCTTAAATCTGCTTACATATTTTTTTTTATTCTCTGGCTATTAACCACTTTATCCACATTTCAGTACCAAATTTTCAAAACGACTTATCTGCTTTTGTAAACAAAGATTAAAGATTTGACGAATCTGATAGCATTCATTTTATATCTGATTCTAATCTGATAGCACTTCCACGCAAATCAGCACCACCAACACGTAGGTGAAGACTTCGGGTACCTGTTCATGGTGTTGGTTTGCATGGGAGTGCTGTCAGATTCGTCAAATCAACGTTTGAATCTTTGTTTACAAAGATTACGTTTCGGCTATGCAGTCTCGGTAATCAAACGATAATTTTGATTTAATCCCAACGGTTCGACCACTTTTCGGGTCTTCTTCAGGGGAACTGTAATTAAGTTTTAGTATTAGGCTGGATATTACAAAATTTTAATATCCAGCCTAATACTAAAACATAATTACAGTTCTCCTGAAGAAGACCTGAAAAGTTGTTGAATCGTTAGAAAAAAACAAAATTATCGTTCGATTACCGTGACTGCATAGCTGAAACGGAGCATAATTACCCTGATCAGTCGAACTCCTATCATAATTGTGACCGGAAATTTTAAACGCTTCCGAGCCTGTTTTGGAGAATCCCTGAAAAAAAAAGATTATATCCTTTTCCATGACTAAAGGCAGGAACAGTCTTGATGGTGTCTTGTGCATTGTGCAAGGATTTTTACGAACACAGCAATGTAAGGATGAACTGCCAGTCCAATGTAAATAAAATAGTCTGGTATCTATTTGAATAGACCATTGCAATAATATGAAAATTTATGGATAATCTTCATAAACTGGACTAATGAAGGCAAAAAATATGGGGGGGGTTGGTTGGCAACGAAATGATACTTTGCTTCCTTAGATAATTTTTGAGAGGGCAAAAAGTGCCTCGCCCCCCAAAGTTGGCGCCTATGGATAGAATAGTAAAAGATATTTTTCGTTTTCTGTTGGACATTTCTAACAAAACACCGAAGACGTTTTATAGAAGAAAACTGAATACGTATTTGTTGACTCAGAATGGAATTTTGTAATAGGCGTTAATAGAAAAATTTGTATAACATTAAGTTTTGAGAACAGCTTTATGATTTTGTTCAGCGGCGCAGCCAAAACTTTTGATAATACAATAGGCATGAAACTGTTTTCAATGAAAAGCATTGAGATCAAGGGAACCTATAAATATGGGTACCGCATAATTCTTGCATCATTCCATTACCACGTTCTGATTGGTGCAGACACCAGCGAATGAGCAGCCGCTGGGTCTGCCGTGAAGCCATAAAATAGCGCAACGCGATTTTTTCCTTTCATTCTGACCGGGACAAGCGAAGAAACCGCATCATCGATTGAACAGCACTCACACCTTTTAGCAGGGAATGAAGTCATCGAAGCCACCATCATCAGCCGAAACCTAGCCAGTACAGCAGCAGTCCACCCTACAGACGCGCCAAAGCAGCAATGCTGAGCAGATACCGGCAGCAGCATCAACAGAGTCGAGCCGAGACCGGCCGGCATCGGTGATGAGCCGAGACAGGCTGAAGAAAAGTCACATGGTGCAGCATGTATGTCCAAAAAACAAACGGTTCTTCAGAGAGCCAATAATAGAGATCAATATCAAAGCTTTCAATACCCTTCGGGATAGAAATTGTACTTGGTGTCAAATCCAATATTATAGTGATAAAATTTTATGCGTGATTTTCATAAATAGCGAATGATCGTCCCATGTTACCAATTCTAAATCTTATCACCCGAAATCCCATGTCCGGGTGTTTCCTTCCTCCTACTACTAACAATGTTGTCTCAGAAAAGAACACGCACACGGCTTATTGGCTGTATCAAACGAAGTCCCGTTAGGAAATAGACGCCAGCAGCGAGCAACAAGCGTAAAAAACTCAAAGGTGCAGCCCAATCGGGTTGTACGCAAAGGTGACGTAGGACTACGTAGCTATTCGAAAATGATGGTATTTGCCATAATAATTTGTCTCGGTTTATTAACATTGAGCAAACTGCTCGGAGGCCAACTCAATCAAGAAGTCGATTAGTTGTTCCCAGTTGGATGGACTTTGAGTCTCTAACCGTGGAATTAACATGACTCATCGGCCGCTAAAGCCACTCGACTGGCTTTCAGTCGGGGACATCACAATCCTTACTTTGCCACGTACGCTTACATCGCGGGCGAAAATCAAACGTTGCAAATAAATATATTTCCGTTTGGTTTCACGCCACTGCTTATTTCTCCTTTATTTCGTCAATTTTTGAGGATGATGTCCTCCAAAAAGGCCTTTATACAAAAAGTTGATCCGACAATCTGATATGAACTTTCTTCAAAGTGCAAAACTCAATCGCAACTAGCAAATTTGATAGCGCATCGGAGGGAGATGATGCAGTAAATTTGTATGGATGGAATCACGAACAGCAACCAAGCCACCACGCCGAACGCGACCCCACCGAAACAATTCATTTCGCAATAACCTCTTTCTTATCATAAAATGTTAGTCCTGAGAAGAACCATTTTCATTTCCCAATGCGACTTTCTAATAACTAACTGCATCCAAACGCTTGCTGGCACCTTGCGTTGAAACTGTCCGACCGCCACCTGATGATTTTTCGCTCAGCCTCCAAAATTTGGAATAAATTTTCCGCATTGCCACTGCCACCCCACGCCTTCGTACTGCTGTGTCCGCTCCGCTGCATTAAATGTCGAACCGCTCTTTGTGGAATCCCGATCAAATGGCTTGCGCGCGCCGAACAGCAGCTTTCTTGTATTTAATAAATTAAACCCGTAAGCCCCGCCTCTTTGTGATCTGGTATGAGTGTTAATGTAATGTGCACTCACAACGATTAATGAAGGGGAGGGGCTAACGAAATTACTTCATTAGATATAAGAAAGCTGCTTTAACGGCGCGCGCGAGCCATTTCGATCGGGATTCCGCAGACAACGGACCGTTCGGAGAATGACAAATTCTAAGAATCCTTTTAAATTTTCTCGCAAGATTCTGAATTTGGTTATGAGATCAATCGTAAATAGCGAATTTGATAGAGCGTCGGAGGGAGATGATGTAGTGAATTTTAATGGATGGGATCACTAACAGCAACCAAGCTACCACGCCAAACCCGATGCCACCGAAACAGTCCATTTTGCAATTAACTCTTTCTTTTCATAAAATGTTGGTCCTGAGAAGAACCAATTTTCTTTTCCCAATTCCCATTCCAATAACTAACTGCATCCAATTGCTTGTCGACACATTGCGTTGCAACTGTCCGACCGCCACATGATGATTTTTCGCTAAGCCTCCAAAGGTTGAAATAAATTTGCAGCTTTGCCTAACTGCCACCCACTCCGTGCTGCTGTGTCCACTCCGCTGCATTGAATGTCAAACCGCTCTTTGTGGAATTCCGATCAAAATGGCTCGCGCGCGGCGAACAGCAGCTTTCTTGTATTTAATAAAATAAACCCGTAAGCCCCGCCCCTTTGTGAGCTGATATGGTGTAAATATAATGTGCACTCATAAAGATTAATGAAGGGCCGGGCTAATGAAATTACTTCATTAGATATAAGAAAGCTGCTTGGCGCGCGCGAGCCATTTCGATCGGGTTTCCACAGACAACGGACCGTTCGGAGAATTATGAATTCAAAGAATCCAATCAAACTTTCTTGAAAGATTCTGAATTTGGTTATGAAATGTTGTTTATCTAAGATGCGTATTGTTGCGAGGAATGACAACAGAAATTTGACTCAAGACGAAGTTTCTTCATATTACCAAACATTATCTCTTGACATCTGTCTGTCCAAGCGACGTTCATCAATAGGTAGTTGCTGTAAGTAGATAGTTTTATTAAAGGTGGCGGCTTCATGGATTTTATACAAAAGAAAGTTGATTCGAAATAAACTTTCTTCAAAGTTCAAAACTCAATCGTAAATAGCGAATTTGATAGCGCGTCGGAGGGAGATGATGTAGAAAATTTTAATGGATAGAATCACTAACAGCAACCAAGCTACCACGCCAAACCCGATGCCACCGAAACAGTCCATTTTCGCAATTACCTCTTTCTTTTTTTAAAATGTTGGTCCTGAGAAAAACCAATTTTCTTTTCCCAATGTTCCTTTCCAACTAACTGACACCACAATTTGTAATAAATTTTCAGCATCGGCACTGGCGGTGCGGGATCGCCACAGTGCTATTTTTATGGTCAACCTTTTCTTCATATGAAATTCTGGTTCGTTGAGGTTGAATGATCTGCAGCAACACATCGAGCACCACCACCAATGCGATGGATTTCCTTTGAAAATGTCATTAGCGCCTCCGTGATGCTGTGTCCGCTCCGCTGCGATCGCTTTGATGCGTCTGCTCTGCGTAAAATCTTGTTCAAACTGAGGATTAGATCCAAACCCGCAAGTGATTGATTTTTGATGTCTGTGCTAGTGATGCATGTACGTGATTGGTTGGTTGACCTATTTCTAAACTTTTTATCAATTTTCGATAATAAATAGTTAAAATTCAGTCTTTTCATATAAATACAAAGAAGCGTTGACTCATCCTTGATCGAATGGTCCAAAAAAATTGAAAATCCATCGAGAAACGGCTTAGATATTAATGTTTAAAGTCTATCATATTTTCGTGACGGTCCCCGATTTTCGCAATCGTAAAGTGTACCCCAATATAGAAAACACAGACGTAGTCCTACGTCAAAAGAAGAAGCCCTTCTCGAACGCGTTGATGATGATGACGCTTTGTCTGACAAAGAAGCGGGATACAAGACACTAGCTGATTGGCCCAGCAATTGGGAAGCAGAGAAGATTCAAAATTAAGTAGTATAAAAGAAAAGTGCATTCGCTCGCAGAGCATTCAGTCTTTTTTATACCATCACTAGAAATTCGCGGTTATTTGAAAAGATCGTTTTCTTACTTTCTGCACTTAGCCGAAGCAAGCAGCCTTTTGCAAGGCTCTAAGAGTTAAAAATAATGTTCTCCATCAGTCGCTATCGGATTAGAAGGCCCTTCAGTGGAAGGGCTGAGATACAGTCTACATCCCCTGCTGAGCCATCTTGTGGTTTATTTCAGGCAGTCCTTCAGTGGGAAGGTTGCCACTGTCGAGGCTAATATTTCGTGACCGGACAGATACTTCCTGAATTTTTTTTGATGATTCTTGTTCGAGGTAGATTTGATTTCTGTGTCGGTTTGATGAGAAGATTTGGCCAAGGAATGGTATGCAACGCCGATTATGTATCCAAAATAGTTGATGTGAGAAATTTGGACATATTATGTATCTTAAAGGCATGGTCAAGTCAAGTCCTACGTCCACTTAGCGGTTATGTCACAGACATTACCCACTGTTCGTTTTTTCGTTTCGTTCGTACGTTCGCTGTGTTTACCTACACAGCGACAGCATGCGGCGGTAGATTGCCGGTGGTCTGCGAATATGCATGAAAGAAGTGGGCGTATTTTTGACGTAGGACTTACGTCTCTCTTTACTATACCGGGTGTCATTTCATATTTCTAAATCGGCCGCGTTACGCTGTGTTGAAAGATTTCAAACGTTAATAGCTTTTACCCTAGTGAACAGATTTCTGCAGTTAACCCCTCAATCGACAGCTTTCAAGTATGCCTTTCATATTAATGCTTGATAATATCCGAAAACTTGTTTCAATAGGCCTAAAACTGTTTTCAAAGCAAAGCATTGAATTCACGAAAACCTATAAATATGGGTACCGCATCATTCTTGCATCATTCCATTACCACGTTCTGATTGGTGCAGACGTCAACGAATGAGCTCACGCTAGGTCTGCTAAGAAGGCATAAAATAGCGCAGCGCAAATTTCTCCTCTCAATCTGACCGAAACAGGCAAAGCAATAACAGCAGCGCATCGTCGGAATTTTTGAACGGTTGCATCATCGTCTCAGCCACGCATTCGCAAACCTAAAGCCTTTTTAAGAGCAAGGCAGAATCGTCAGCATTCTCAGGTCAGCATCATCGGCATTTTCAGCCCGGCATTGTCAGGAAGCCAACAGTAAGCGCGGCACGGCGCACAGTGGGATGGTTTTGGAAAAAGTGGGACATTGGTATTTTCGGCGAAACTATTGATTGCAGACCTATGATGTCATCTAGACTTTGGTTGTATTTTTTGAGCACTCTATTTTGGGAGAATTTTTTTATTTTTGAATGGGTGCACCCCGAGAAAAAAAAATTAGTTTTTTATTTTATTGCTAAAATTATTTATATTGTATGGAGGCATTGTAGAAAAGGCAATTTTAAGACACTTTGTTGAAGATACCAAGTTTCTATCTCTCAAGCGAACGAAGTTATAGTGGTTCAAAGATAGTTTCCCCTTAAAATTCATTTTTTCGCTCTAACTTTTTTATTTAAATTTTCACATTTTTTCAATGTTCTACAAAGTTGTAGGTATCCTGAAAAAACATTTTGTTGTAGAAGAGAGTAAAGCGCTATCTTTTCATTTTATGGAGTTATATTAGTTTTTACAGCTTCTTAACGCTACTTTTAAACGGGTATACCTTTCAGGGTAGCAGGTTGTAGCAGCTGTTCTATATGTCATTAGATTCAGCAACTCTCGCTCTTTTGTTACATATATGAACTTCAGGTGGATCTAAGTGGATTCATAGAAAGAATCCGTAAAATGCAACCTGACTTAAGGGAGTGCAACCCGAGAATTTTTTTTTTATTTTATTGCTAAAATTATTTATATTGTATGGGGGCATTGTAGAAAAGGCAATTTTAAGACATTTTGTCGACGACACCAAACTTTTATCTCTCAAGCGAACGAAGTTATAGTGGTGCAAAGATAGTTTTCCCTGAAAATTCATGTTTTAGCTATAACTTTTTTATTTAAATTTTCACATTTTTTCAATGTTCTACAAAGTTGTAGTTATCCTAAAACAACATTTTGTTGTAGAAGAGAGTAAAGCGCTATCTTTTCATTTTAAGGAGCTATATAAGTTTTTACAGTTTCTTAACGCTACTTTTAAACGGGTATACCTTTCAGGGTAGCAGGTTGTAGCAGCTGTTAGATTCAGCAACTCTCGTTATTTTGTTACCTATATGAACTTTAGGTGGATTCATAGAAATAATCCGTAAAATGCAACCTTACTTAACCCCGAGTAAAAAAAAGTTTATTCTATTGCCAAAACTAATTGTATTGTATGGAGAATTTTTGTATCTATTGCATTTATTTGACAGGCGCAAGCGTGTTTAACACCTAACGGAACTGAGACTCTTTATAATATTCACAAAATATCATTATTTTTAACAGTTTGTAAGGGGAAAAGGGACATTGACCAAGAAATTAGATAAATTAGACTCAATGTTAGAGTGCGTAATTTCAGGATGGATAGGTTTGGGGTATTTCAGTTGAATATGAAGGCATTGTAGAGACGGCAATTTTAAGACACTTTGTCAAAGACACCACCCAGGGTTTGCTGAAATCCCTCGCATTAGAAATAACGAACAACGACAAAAGAGAAGCAAAAACTGTTTCGAATTATCACAAGCCTTGAAAACAAGTTCATCAAACTTGTAGGGGAACGGTTCGCCACTTCATCTCCTATTTCCATCCCATCAAAAACAAAGCAATGGAAAGGAATTTGGTTTGTTTATTATTTTTGTGATTTTTTTCAGCAGTGAGCACGCATGTTGACAAAAAGGAAAGACGAATTTGTTACCAGACGAGCCAGCACACAGCTGGAAGTCTTGGAAATGAAGAAATTAAAAAAGGCGAAATAAACTTGTTGCATCTCTGTTGCATAATTTGAACAATTAGTGAAATGGTTTTATTTTCTCGGGTACGTATATCTTTCTTATTCCTGAAGTGAAAATCTGTCTAGTGCAGAGTCTGTATCTTAGGTCAGTGTGATATGAGCGCTGCCATATCTTAGTCAACTCCTTCCCATGTTGTAACACGAATAATTGCTAAATGGTCAAAAATAACAAGTAATATTCTAAAAAGTGTATATGAAATATTTTCTTGAATCCCCTTAGATCTATCAGAAGTTTATATATTAACAAATGATTAGGTGTTGTTGAATCAAATGACAAAAAGAACATATGTTATAATCCACAGACCGTTTAAAAGTAGCTTTAAGAAACTGTAAAAACTTATAACTGTAAAATACCTCCTTAAAATGAAAATATAGCGCTTTACTCTCTTCTACAACAAAATGTTTTTTCAGGATACCTACAACTTTGTAGAACATTGAAAAAATGTGAAAATATAAATAAAAAACTAACAGTGGGTAATGCTATTGGAACCACAATTCTTATTTACGCGCCAAATCATTTCTTATTAGACAGAAGCTGTACGACCGCGAAGCATCATATGGTGGCATCGGGAGAGACTCGGTGCAATGTGTACAAACCATACACGACCATCGATGATTCTCCAAATGATGAACATCGATCGCTAGAACTAATTAAGTCTTAGCCGAATAAATAAATATGCGTATCGTTGCCTCCGTTTTTGCCAGTCTCGGTAACAGTGACTTTCATTCACTGCCCGAGCCATCCCCAGAAAGGATGTACGGCAAAGACGGACGCTTCGATAATTTAATTATTCTCAAATGGCCCTCGCATACTTCAACACCTTTCAAACAATTTTCACACTTGTCGCTGCCTAGCGATAACATTCAGACTCCGTTTCTTTCCCATCTGCTTTCTCACACACGCTGCTCCCTTCCTCTATACGAGCAGCATCGAGACCGATATGCCAATAAAATACCACGAAGATAGTCGTGCAGCCAAAAGTTATGACGATTTCCGTCGTCACTTCTTCACATAATCGATTGCTCGTCATTATAGACGGAGTAGTTAAAAACATAATGGCGTCTAGAATAAAGAAATAGTACGAACTTTGGTAACATAAATGTTTCGATAGCATTTATAACATCTTCATACGTTACTTCAAATTCATTTTCACAAAGAAATAATAAAAATCTTCGCAGGGCAGCTGCCGCTTGAAGAATAATGGTATGAAGTCTTCGTTCTTCGCTTTCGTCATGACGATTTGATTGCACGACGAGAGCTAACGTTGTGCGCGTCATTAACGATGCGTCGAATAGCAATGAAGACAATAAATCTCGTCGCTACTGCGGTTTTTCTTGCTGCGACGATGACTATTGTCAGGCCTGTCCCTGTCGCTGGATGTTGGTTCTCTACCGACCGCTCAAGATAAAATTTGAGCAGGAACTAAACTCGCGTGAGCCATGATTTTATCATTATATCAGAACTCTAGCTGAAGCTCCACCCCTTTGATAAATAAGACCATTGAACATTTGCTCACTGCTAGTCGTGGGTAATTAAAGTGACAAAACATTTCAAAATTATTATTTTCTAAATAATAACTAACGAATAAAAGAGTTCACTATCAAAATAATTATATATGGGACATTCGAAGTATTTTCAATGCCATAATTGCCAAAAAAAGATGAAGATAGGAAATCCGCCGAAGCTCCGCCTTTTCGATGAATAATACAATTGTAAATCAGCTGATGGCTACACCTTTACATTGATCAATAAAGCGAATGATTTCTTCATTATAGCATTGCAACTTAAGCCGATGTTCCACCTCTTTGATGAATACATCGCAAAACATTTGTTGGTTCTACCTTGACGTTGACCAACCAAGCAAAAATGATTTGTCACATATATAGTTCATTAACAACATGGTCCACTTCGAGAATCCCCATATATTGGGCAACAGACAGCACATTCACACCATCTTGGGTTACCAAAGATGACTAACGCCTAAAAATGATTGCCAGGGGTGCGATAATTGCAAATATTACACTAATTTTACAATTTTTGAAAATTTTAATTACATTTTTCAACATTTCATTTTTAAACTAAGATTCCAAAATGGGATCATGTGATGATTTCTAGCACATTATTTCGACATGTTATGCTGCACATTGAATTATACGTTTAAGTACCCCTCGCAATGTCTCTTCACTACACTGCTTGTCTTTTGTGATAACACGACGCTACTGCGTTAACTCTTCAAATTGGCTAGAGTGGTAATAGTGGTAATAGAGTATACTTGCTGAAACACAAAATCACGTTAACCAAGAATATTCAAAAGCTTTATATCAACGTTTGAAAATTACACATAATTCAGTAGCTATTTACCTATTCACATCAACAAATAAATCAAATTTTAAATTGAAATATTTAGACTCAAATCAGTGACAATTTTTGGAATTCTAATGGAGAAATGTCAAAAAATTTCGTTGAGATCTTAGAATAAGAAACGCATTTTCTTTTGTCGTGAGCGAGGAAGACAGAATTTTGTAACAATTCATCGCCATGAACGCGAATTAATAAAATTGTCACGCAAACGCTCTCTAATTAGTTGATTGTACTACATTTTCAAAATGATTCAATTGCGAAAAACTCTTTAGTAAGTATATTAGTGGTTCTGAAAAGATCCATTCACAATGTTAGATGTAAATTTCCTCTTGAGCGGTTCAACTGGGAGTTTATGATTCAGAAAAATATATTAAGCTCTTTTAGTGGAATGTATTAAACCGTCTAAGACGAATTAAGTACTGTCCATTTAATTCCACCAGTTAATTTTCGTTATCTTTGCAGATACGTATTTCGACCACAACTGTGTGGTCGTCTTCAGTGTCTCGTACTTGAGTCAAGTCGAGTCAAGTACGAGACACTGAAGACGACCACACAGTTGTGGTCGAAATACGTATCTGCAAAGATAACGAAAATTAACTGGTGGAATTAAATGGACAGTACTTAATTCGTCTTAGACGGTTTAGTTTATGATTGTTTAAAACATTATGAATCGATGTCTGCAGGAATACCAAACGCTTAACCGCTGCTGCCATCGGCCGAGGAAGCTTGATCAGTAGTGTTGTCGTCGACACTCTATCGTCACACACCGCCGTGCCGCGCTTACTGTTGGCTTCTCGACAATGCCGGGCTGAAAATGCCGATGATGCTGACCTGAGAATACTGGCGATTCTGCCTTGCTCTTAAAAAGGCTTAGGTTTGCGAATGCGTGGCTGAGACGATGATGCAACCGTTCAAAAATTCCGACGATGCGATGCTGTTATTGCTTTGCCTGTTTCGGTCAGATTGAGAGGAAAAATTCGCGCTGCGCTATTTTATGCCTTCTTAGCAGACCTAGCGTGAGCTCATTCGTTGACGTCTACACCAATCAGAACGTGGTAATGGAATGATGCAAGAATGATGCGGTACCCATATTTATAGGTTTTCGTGAATTCAATGCTTTGCTTTGAAAACAGTTTTAGGCCTATTGAAACAAGTTTTCGGATATTATCAAGCATTAATATGAAAGGCATACTTGAAAGCTGTCGATTGAGGGGTTAACTGCTGAAATCTGTTCACTGGGATAAAAGCTATTAACGTTTGAAATCTTTCAACACAGCGTAACGCGGCCGATTTAGAAATTTTGTAATGACACCCGGTATAGTAAAGAGAGACGTAAGTCCTACGTCAAAACCGCGTAAATCCCAAAATGTGTCTGAATGAGCCATGGAAATCCCGAAATTCTAGTGAAAACAAAATCGCATAAAAAGCGAATCGTGTACAAAAGCCGCGTAAAAGATGACTTCAGTGTACGCTGTGGAGTGAAGCGTTGACTCTTTCTTGATCGAATGGTCCAAAAAAAAATGAAAATCCATCGAGAAACGGCTGAGATATTAACGATCAAAGTCTATCATATTTTCGTGACGTTTTTGATTTTCGAAAACGTAAAGTGTACTAATATAGAAAAGACAGACGTAGTTCTACGTCAAAAATGAAATTCCGCATAAATTTCCGGGGAACCTTTTGCAAGAATGGAGACATTTCCACAGATGTTCTCGGAGAAACACCGCAGACAATTTTGGAGCGACTTCTTCAGAAATTCCAAGAAGGACCATCTAGATGAGTTGTTATATCAACTGCTTTTTCCTTAATCCTATTTTCAATTTTGTACAAACGTTTGTAACGTTGAAGTTAAAACATATACTTAAAATCAGTAATATTATAAAAACGAGCTCGAAAAAGACGTTCAATAAATTGTTGTAATGTTCAGCGTAATATTTAACATTGATATTTAACGTGTATTTGCTTAGAATTTAGTTTTGGGTCGCGCGGATTTGGCGCAGAATGGATTTTCAGTGGTAATAGTGGTAATAGAGTATACTTGCTGAAACACAAAATCACGTTAACCAAGAATATTCAAAAGCTTTATACAAACGTTTGAAAGTTACACAAAATTCAGTAGCTATTTACCTATTCACATCAACAAATAAATCAAATTTTAAATTGAAATATTTAGACTCAAAACAGTGACAATTTTTGGAATTCTAATGGAGAAATTTCAAAAATTTTCGTTGAAATCATTTTTTTTTTGTCGT
Source organism: Armigeres subalbatus (assembly GCF_024139115.2). Lineage (NCBI taxonomy): Eukaryota > Metazoa > Arthropoda > Insecta > Diptera > Culicidae > Armigeres > Armigeres subalbatus. Next base: position 89,663 of record NW_026941928.1, read on the forward strand.
GAGCGAGGAAGACAGAATTTTGTAACAATTCATCGCCATGAACGCGAATTAATAAAATTGTCACGCAAACGCTCTCTAATTAGTTGATTGTACTACATTTTCAAAATGATTCAATTGCGAAAAACTCTTTAGTAAGTATATTAGTGGTTCTGAAAAGATCCATTCACAATGTTAGATGTAAATTTCCTCTTGAGCGGTTCAACTGGGAGTTTATGATTGTTTAAAACATTATGAATCGATGTCTGCAGGAATACCAAACGCTTAACCGCTGCTGCCATCGGCCGAGAAAACTTGATCAGTAGTGTTGTCGTCGACACTCTATCGTCACACACCGCCGTGCCGCGCTTACTGTTGGCTTCTTGACAATGCCGGGCTGAAAATGCCGATGATGCTGACCTGAGAATGCTGACAATTCTGCCTTGCTCTTAAAAGGCTTAGGTTTGCGAATGCGTGGCTGAGACGATGATGCAACCGTTCAAAAATGCCGACGATGCGCTGCTGTTATTGCTTTGCCTGTTTCGGTCAGATTGAGAGGAAAAATTCGCGCTGCGCTATTTTATGCCTTCTTAGCAGACCTAGCGTGAGCTCATTCGTTGACGTCTGCACCAATCAGAACGTGGTAATGGAATGATGCAAGAATGATGCGGTACTCATATTTATAGGTTTTCGTGAATTCAATGTTTTGCTTTGAAAATAGTTTTAGGCCTATTGAAACAAGTTTTCGGATATTATCAAGCATTAATATGAAAGGCATACTTGAAAGCTGTCGATTGAGGGGTTAACTGCAGAAATCTGTTCACTAGGGTAAAAGCTATTAACGTTTGAAATCTTTCAACACAGCGTAACGCGGTCGATTTAGAAATATTGAAATGACACCCGGTATAGTGAAGAGAGACGTAAGTCCTACGTCAAAAATTCAGGAAGTATCTGTCCGGTCACGGAATATTAGCCTCGACAGTGGCAACCTTCCCACTGAAGGACTGCCTGAAATAAACCACAAGTTGGCTCAGCAGGGGATGTAGACTGTATCTCAGCCCTTCCACTGAAGGGCCTTCTAATCCGTGCGATAGCGACTGAAGGAGAACATTATTTTTACCTCTTAGAGCCTTGAAAAAGGCTGTTTGCTTCGGCTAAGTGCAAAAAGTAAGAAAACGATCTTTTCAAATAACCGCGAATTTCTAGTGATGGTATAAAAAAGACTGAATGCTCTGCGAGCGAATGCACTTTTCTTTTATACTAAATACTTAATTTTGAATCTTCTCTGCTTCCCAATTGGTGGGCCAATCAGCTAGTGTCTTGTATCCCGCTTCTTTGTCAGCCAAAGCGTCATCATCATCAACGCGTTCGAGAAGGGCTTCTTCTTTTTTACGCTTGTTGCTCGCTGCTGGCGTCTATTTCTTAACGGGACTTTTCGCTTGATACAGGCCAATAAGCCGGGCAAGCGAGCTTAGAATTGCAGTTCAGGTGGGAAGTAGGGTGTTCTTTTCTGAGACAACATTATTGGTAGTAGAAGGAAGGAAACACCCGGACATGGGATCTCGGGTGATAAGATTTAGAATTCATAACATGGGACGATCATTCAGTCACGTTCGCTTTGAGTGCGGTCAGTATCAAACAATGTTTTTCTACATATTTTTTTATCAATGCCAAAAAATCCAACATTTGATGAAAAATCGATTGATAGTTTATTAATGTTTGAGCTGTTATCGGTGGTTTTTTATCCAAATAAGATTATGTGAAAGATTTGAACATCTTATGAATCTTTAAAGGCGTGGTCAAGTGAAGTCCTTCGTCCACTTCGCATGGCGTATTCAAAACATGTCTGTTGAAGGACATGAACACCCGTCTTTTAAGTGCTTCCGAAAAAAATGTTTTTGATGTTGATTTTGAAAAAAAATTTGTTGAAAATTTTTGAAAATGTTTTCCCGGAAGAGTTTTTGCAGAGATTCCCGAGAAACTCCCGCAAGAATTCACGTTGCGATTTCCTTCGAAGTTAATTTAGCTATGATCACAAGAATTTCTGTGAAAAATCCTGAAAATTTAACAACAGATTTTTCGGAAGTTTTTCAGCAGGTATTCACCAACTAATTTCTGTTAGAATTTCCCAAGCTTTAACCAAGAATATTCAAAAGCTTTATATACCAACGTTTGAAAGTTACACAAAATTCAGTAGCTATTTACCTATTCACATCAACAAATAAATCAAATTTTAAATTGAAATATTTAGACTCAAAACAGTGACAATTTTTGGAATTCTAATGGAGAAATTTCAAAAATTTTCGTTGAAATCTTAGAATAAGAAACGCATTTTCTTTTGTCGTGAGCGAGGAAGACATAATTTTGTAACAATTCATCGCCATGAACGCGAATTAATAAAATTGTCACGCAAACGCTCTCTAATTAGTTGATTGTACTACATTTTCAAAATGTTTCTATTGCGAAAAACTCTTTAGTAAGTATATTAGTGGTTCTGAAAAGATCCATTCACAATGTTAGATGTAAATTTCATCTTGAGCGATTCAACTGGGAGTTTATGATTGTTTAAAACATTATGAATCGAAACGCTTAACCGCTGCTGCCATCGGCCGAGAAAACTTGATCAGTAGTGTTGTCGTCGACACTTTATCGTCACACACCGCCGTGCCGCGCTTACTGTTGGCTTCTCGACAATGCCGGGCTAAAAACGCCGATGATGCTGACCTGAGAATGCTGACGATTCTGCCTTGCTCTTAAAAAGGCTTTAGGTTTGCGAATGCGTGGCTGAGACGATGATGCAACCGTTCAAAAATTCCGACGATGCGATGCTGTTATTGCTTTGCCTGTTTCGGTCAGATTGAGAGGAAAAATTCGCACTGCGCTATTTTATGCCTTCTTAGCAGACCTAGCGTGAGCTCATTCGTTGACGTCTGCACCAATCAGAACGTGGCAATGGAATGATGCAAGAATGATGCGGTACTCATATTTCTAGGTCTTCGTGAATTCAATGTTTTGCTTTGAAAATAGTTTTAGGCCTATTGAAACAAGGTTTCGGATATTATCAAGCATTAATATGAAAGGTATACTTGAAAGCTGTCGATTGAGGGGTTAACTGCAGAAATCTGTTCACTAGGGTAAAAGCTATTAACGTTTGAAATCTTTCAACACAGCGTAACGCGGCCGATTTAGAAATTTGGAAATGACACCCGGTATAGGAAAGAGAGACGTAAGTCCTACGTCAAAATAGCATTTTATACCCCGCTCACTCTTTGGCTCACTCCCATGTCACACTTTTTGTATGACGTATGTCCATGCTTGATAAGACCCGAAAAACTTGTTTCAATAGGCATGAAATTGTTTTCAATGAAAGACATTGAGATCAAGGGAACCTATAAATATGGGTACCGCATAATTCTTGCATCATTCCATTACCACGTTCTGATTGGTGCAGACACCAGCGAATGCCGCTGGGTCTGCCGAGAAGCCATAAAATAGAGCAACGCGATTTTTTCCTTTCATTCTGACCGGGACAAGCGAAGCAACCGCATCATCGATTGAACAGCACTCACACCTTTTAGCAGGGAATGAAGTCATCGAAGCCACCATCATCAGCCGAAACCTAGCCAGTACAGCAGCAGTCCACCCTACAGACCCGACTAAGCAGCAATGCTGAGCAGATACCGGCAGCAGCAGCAGAGTCGAGCCGAGACCGGCCGGCATCGGTGCTGAGCCGAGACAGGCTGAAGAAAAGCCACATGATGCAGCATGTATGTCCAAAAAACAAACGGTTCTTCAGAGAGCCAATGATAGAGATCAATATCAAAGCTTTCAATTCCCTTCGGGATAGAAATTGCAGGGTTGTTACGGATATCCTGAAATATTTTCCGCGCCAAATCCGCGCCGACTAAAATCAAATCCACGCCATTTCCGCGCGACATGAAAATCCATTCTGCGCCAAATCCGCGCGACCCAAAACTAAATACTACACGTTAAATATCAATGCATTGATAAAAAAATATGTAGAAAAACATTGTTTGATACTGACCGCACACAAAGCGAACGTGACTGAATGATCGTCCCATGTTATGAATTTTAAATCTTATCACCCGAAATCCCATGTCCGGGTGTTTCCTTCCTTCTACTACTAACAATGTTGTCTCAGAAAAGAACACCCTACTTCCCACCTAAACTGCAATTCTAAGTTCGCTTGCCCGGCTTATTGGCCTGTATCAAGTGAAAAGTCCCGTTAAGAAATAGACGCCAGCAGCGAGCAACAAGCGTAAAAAAGAAGAAGTCCTTCTCGAACGCGTTGATGATGATGACGCTTTGGCTGACAAAGAAGCGGGATACAAGACACTAACTGATTGGCCCACCAATTGGGAAGCAGAGAAGATTCAAAATAAGGTATAAAAGAAAAGTGCATTCGCTCGCAGAGCATTCAGTCTTTTTTATATCATCACTAGAAATTCGCGGTTATTTGAAAAGATCGTTTTCTTACTTTTTGCACTTAGCCGAAGCAAACAGCCTTTTTCAAGGCTCTAAGAGTTAAAAATAATGTTCTCCTTCAGTCGCTATCGCACGGATTAGAAGGCCCTTCAGTGGAAGGGCTGAGATACAGTCTACATCCCCTGCTGAGCCAACTTGTGGTTTATTTCAGGCAGTCCTTCAGTGGGAAGGTTGCCACTGTCGAGGCTAATATTTCGTGACCGGACAGATACTTCCTGAATTTATTTATCCAAAATAGTTGATGTGAGAAATTTGGACATATTATGTATCTTAAAGGCATGGTCAAGTCAAGTCCTACGTCCACTTAGCGGTTATGTCACAGACATTACCCACTGTTCGTTTTTACCACAGATTACGGATTACTTACATTTGTTAAAATGGTTTCAAGTCTAAGAATCGTTCCCTGCATTGATAACCCATGAAATCCTTGTTGAGATGGTGAATAAAGTCAAATAACAATTGAAGTGTCCGGCTTTCGAAGCGTCCGGCAATTCGAAGCAAAACGGTAGGTGCTTGCCCGGATTATGGCAATGGATGATATGATCTCTTCTTTAAAAGTAGGCGCTTGCCCGGATTAAGGTCATGATGGATGCGATCCCTTCTTTAAAAGAAGGCGCTTGCATGAATTGTGGCAATGGAGAATGTGATCCCTTCTTTAATAGTAGGCGCATGCTCGGATTAAGGCCATGGTGGATGCGATCCCTTCTTTAGAAGTAAGCGCTTGCATGGATTATGGCAATGGTGGATGTAATTCCTTCTTTAAAAGAAGGCGCTTTCCCGGATTGAGGCAATGGTGGATGTGATCCCTTCTTTAAAAATAGGCGCTTGCACGGATTATGGTAATGGAGGATTTGATTCGTTCTTTAAAAGTAGGCGCTTGCCCGGATTGAAGCAATAGTAGATGTAATCCCTTCTTTAAAAGTAGGTGTGTGGCCCGAATTGTGGCAATGGTAGATGTGATCCCGTCTGTCAAAGTAGGCCCTGCTTGGATTATGGCAAATGGTGCATGTGACTCCTTCTGTATAAGGTGTCGCTTACCGGGATTAAATCAATGGTAGATGTGATCTGTTCCCCGAGTAGCACAATTCAGATTGATTTGGTTGCAGTTACTCATAAGTCGTCTACGACAAGTGTATTGCTTGACTTTATAAAGTTAGGCGCTTTCCTGGATTGAGGCAAAAGTGGATTTGATCCGGTCTTAAGGCGCATGCCCGGATTGAAGGAATGGTGGATGTAATCCCTACTTTAAAAGAAGGTATGTGGCTAAATTCATCAGAAAACAGCCTCGAAATACTTAATCTACGCTAAACATTACATGAAATATACCTTTCGCTTTCACAGTTCAAAATCATGCCAAATGTCCGTTATGCCAAATGACCCACTCTTTTCTTGCAGTTCTAAATTATGCCAAATGTCCGTTATGCCAAATGACCTTATGCCAAATGGCGTTATGCCAAATGACTTTATGCCAAATGACCCAGACCCCTTTATTACACAATTTGAACGTAGTATGTGACGGACAAAATATTTTTCTTGTTACGCTTAAAGTACGTAAAGATACCTTCGTAAATCGTTATTTTATTACACATAAAATGATGCACATCGCGCTGGTTGTAAATGAAACACCATATTACCTATTCACGTGGTATATTACGTAAAAACGATGTAAAACTACTTAACGATGCTGCGATTGCGCTCAATCCCAGTCTGAAACATACTGACAGCCAGCCATATTCAATTTTTGCGAATTCGGTGCAAACATTTGAAATACCTTGTTTTTATAAATTTTAATATCGAAATTTAGTGAAAAAAAAAGCAATGGGTAATGTTTCTAACATAACCGCGAATAGACGTAGGACTTGTATAAACGTAACGTATTTACATTTAACTTTTAACTTTTGGATCTATGGAGTTTGATTATAGGTATTGATATTGGTAACGACAACTTCCATGCTGTGTAGAATTATTAGCAATTTGTTTATTCGAAACTTCTTGAAATAAAACTAATAATTAAATACATAATTAGAATTCCTTTGTTTCTAACTATTAATCCCTTATTTACTCAAGCAAATGTAGGGTATTTATAGATTTCTTATGGATAATAGTATTTGAAGTTAGAAATTTCTATTAATAAAATTTTCAGATTTGGGCAAAATGTGCTATTTTAGGGGAACTGTCCCGTTTTCCAAACAAAGAAATACAGCACCAATTTCGTTGTTTCTTTTTGCTAACATGCGTGCTTATGCTGAAAAATTCACAGAAACAAGTCAATGAGCAGTAACCCTACTAAAATAGAGGAGGTACTCTAATACGTCAACGAAAAATTATTTAAAATTCTGAATCCAAACTCCGAGTCTACGTAAAGTTTAATAATATGATTTCTCATAAAATAAAAAACAAATAATAAGATAATGTTCATTTAAATATTCCTCTGTAAATTATTTTTTGATGACTTTTTAGAAACATTTACATGTAAAACAGCGAAATTTTCTAATCTTAAATGGATATTAACACTACTGCTGATTGTGCATCTTCAATTGCAAATGCCTTCTGCGAATAAATGAAAGTAATTATTTTAATCAAATTTTTAATTTTCATCAGCGTAGTTGATTTGTTTCTAAAGAACAGGGAATCAGAACTGTTATAGTATAACCATGTTTCAATGTACGTGTCGTTTAGTACCAAGCACAACAATAGGGTAACCAACTTGATTTGGACCCCTACACATTTTGGACCCTCCTGGCGACATTTTTCTGATTTCTGAACTAAGAACAATGCCGCTGCTAATTCCCCCATTGGCTTCAGGAAATTACTATTGTTCAGCATCTGTTTCACTGGTTTCCCGTGCAAAAAAGCGATATTTATATGAAATTTCGAGGAAATTAGATTGTTCAAGAAGGCGAGCGTTACAATGCGTTACGCTTAAAAGTATACATCACTGAAAATCTCAGAACGTACACAATAAGTTTTTGTCGGAATTGTGAATTTAAAACGCAGGAATCTTCTCATTGATGCAAGCCAATCGAAAGATAAGACTTGGCTTCGGCTCAATTGACCAGGGTAAATTAGAAATTCGACTTTGAAGAGACTAAATTGGGGATGTCCAAAATGTGTATATTTGGGGGTCCAAAATATGTTGCACTGTCCAAAACGAAGAATATTTTCATTTCAGAAAATGGCATATTTCAGTAATTTATCAATAACTGAAGCCCATTTCGAATTTTTATTTCATAAATAAGACTTTCATCTTTGAAATGGTGTCATTTCCGCCCATATCGAACCTGTATTTCAATAGATATAAGCATATATTGGAATGCACTTCCTCTAGGGGTCCAAAATAGGACAGTTACCCTATATGGTCAGTCATATGCCATGACTCGTACCAATCCCGGGATCATATGGATTATGAACCCCATCACTTTTCGTGGATGAGCAGACCAAATCTCTCTAACTTTGTTCTTCTTCATCCACCATCCCTAATTCATCTTCACCCTTCTTCATCGCTGCCTCAGCCATCATCGGCCTCTAGCCGTGAACTCCGAGCGATCGCATCCATCGCAACCGACACCACTGCATCCGACCATCATCAAGCAAATTACGAAAAAATGCGCCAACTTTTTTCATGCATATTCGCAGACCCACCGGCAGTTGTACCGCTGGCGTCTGCATGCTGTGTAGGTAAACACAGCGAACGAACGAACGAAACGAAAAATGCGCGTGCAAAAAGCACGTCAGTACGCGCTGCTGTCAAGAAATGTAATGACTCGCACACGGCAGACACTGCTTCTTTTATATACAAAGAAAATCTTGCGTTGGACCCGAAGGCTCGTGACATACCGCATTCTGATGTCCGTGTTAGGAATGCACGGGATTGGTTACATATGAAATTTTTGCTGGCTTTGACAAGAATTGAAATTTTCAATAGCTTATCGTTAATAATCTTAAGTTTCAATGAAATAGGCAAATTGCTGGAGAGTGTCCGAGTCGATTAATATATAAATCTTCAAAATCCATCGAAAGATAAAGGCGCTAGCAACGTTAGAAATCTTCCCTTCCAGCGTAACGCACTCGATTTCCAAAAATCTAAATGACACCCAGTATAGTAAAGAAAGACGTAAGTCCTACGTCAATAGTGCGTTGTGTGAAAAGTAAAGAAAAACATAATTATAGTGAACTGGTGTGACCACCCGTAGTCGCAAATACAGTTTTTGACGTAAACTACGTCTAAGGGGAAGCCTCAGATACAGGGTGCGAAATGAAAATTTCCAAATTGAGGACCGTCACGAAATCATGTAAGATTTCAAACGGTAATAGCGTCTTTATCTTTCGATGGATTTTCGACATTTGCTTATCAATCGATTCGGAAACTCTCCAGCAATTTGCCAATTCTATTCATACTATTGATTATCAACGTTAAACTATTGAAAATGTTATTTCTTTTCAAACCGGGTGAAAAATTCAATTCCGTTCATAAATCCCCAACACGGACATCAGATTGCAGTAAGGTACGGGCCTTTTGATCCACTGCTTCGTTTTCCCTGTGTATAAAAAGCCCCGTGTTTCGCGTGCGCGCGTAATTTTCATTCTGCATGTCACGGAGAACCGACGATTTCGTTCGCACGGGAGGGCTCGTCGATTGAGCTTTTTGAGTGATGATGCGGATGAAATTTTTCGTCAGGTGGTGGTGGCGGTAGTGGCAACAGCAGTACATCTTTTCATCCGTGTTCCCAACAGCATCGTTGAATCTGGCAATCAACGTCGTGCTGTTGATGAGGCACATAAGTGGAAATGAATCGGTTCTTTTCAGGACCACCATTATGTTTGGAAGAAAGGTTAAGTTGAAATAATTTTTTGACGTAAACTACGTCTAAGGGGAAGACTCAGATACAGGGTGTAAAACGGAAATTTCCAAATTCGAGACCGTCGCGAAATTAGGATAGATTTCAAACACTAATAGCGTCTTTATCTTTCGATGGATTTTTAATCACTTATTCTGCAGAAGTCGAATGATGGATTGAATCTTATGAATTTTTGCGTTACTGCTGCCGATTTATAGCAACAATCTCATGAATTTACTCTCAGTCAAACCAAATTCCTCCAATGAAAAATTTAATGCCCTGAAAAGGACAGATTTCAGATCATGCGGATTTCTAATCACCAACACAACAGCAACCATTCGATAGTCAGAATATCACAAGAGTATTTCACTTAAATGCAGATGCTGGCTCTATGGTTCTACTGCTACACTGCAACAGATTGCCATCGTTGGATTCTCTGTCGCAACGATCCTGTTACGAGCGCTACCTACGCCATCGGTGGGAACGAAAAGCGTGCGTCAGAAGGAGAAGCTGCAAAAATGTATTTGTATGGATGGAAATTAAACCTGAAACAAGTAGCAGTCTATCTACTAAAATAATAATCTTGAGGGGAAATTGCACTGGTATTGATGCTATAAATGCGAATAAATTTTAGTAGCGTCCCTGACGCACGGTCGTGATTCCGCCACCGACGGAAACTATCAGCCATCACCAAGCGATTAATATGAACTTTGATCAAAATTCGTCTTGCCTCAAATTATGGCTTAAGAGCTGCTTTCACTGATGATACTTCACGCAACCGTTGCAGAAATAAACACCACCATAGCCGCCATCGTAGAGACGCGCAAGAAAATTCCATCTGAGTGCTGTTGATGCTGACGACGACGACCGCGCGACCCACACCATCGCCGTGAATAAAATTTCCGGTAGGAACTCCGCCGATGCCGAAGGTGGTACCATGGTCTGGTCTCCGCGACATCTCGAACGAAATGGCTCGCGCGCGCGGGAAAGCTGCTTTCTTGTAATCAATAAAGTTGAACCTGTAGCCACGCCCCTTTGGTGAGTGTTTGACAGTTACACAATATTTGCAGTCATACCGGGCAACAAAGAGGAGGGACTAATGAGCCATCTTTATTGGTTATAAGAAAACTGCTCTCCCCCGCGCGCGTGGCGCATCTCTCTCATCCCATTCCAGTTCGAGACAGCAACACGTACGGACGTGTTTTTTGCTCGCGCATTTTTTCGAAGTGTTTTGTTCTCGTTCTTTCGCTGTTTGCGTTTTCGCTTGTCGCGTTGGCGTTATTTTCTCCCGGACCCGTCATGGGAGACTCGGTGGCCGATTCGGTCGCTGGAAAAGTGCCTAAGCGCACTGCTCTTGGAGACGCGGGTAACCCCTCCAAGCAGCTTTTGCAGAGCAACGTGTTCTCGCCGTTGCCGCTTGATGACGCCGGCAATCCGCCGAAAAAGAGGAAGAAGCAGCAATCGCAGCTGCCGCAGGTGCAACCGGAGCGGAAGGAGAAGTGCCCGCCCGTGTTTGTGAAGGGCGATCCGCCGGATTTACGCCCAAAATTCGCCAGCTGATCGCTAAGGGGCTGAAATGTACTTTTCGGCTCTGCAGCGAGGGCGTGAAAGTGATGCCGGCCAACAGGGACCATCATCAATCCGTCGTGGAGTTCCTCGAGGTCCACAAGTATGAGTACTACACTCATGACCACCCCGGCACGAAGCCGCTCAAGGCTTTGCTGCGAGGACTTCACGACATGAAGGAGGAAGAGCTCCAAGCAGAGCTTGAAAGTTGCGGACTGAAGCCAGTAGCCGTCCACAAGATCGCTCGTCACGACAAGGCGAGGAAATATCGCGACCAGCTTTACCTGATCCATCTGGAGCACGGCTCCACTACCTGGAAGGACCTGAAGCTGGTTGGCGTTATAAATTACACCGTCGTTGACTGGGAGCGATATCGGCCAGTGCACCGCGATGTCACGCAATGCACCAACTGCTTCAATTTCGGGCACGGCACCAGGAACTGCCGCATGAAGCCGCGCTGCAACAAGTGTGGCGAACCCCATCCGACTGACGAGTGCGACAAAATGGAGGTGGCCGATCCCAAGTGCGCCAACTGTGGCGATAAACATCGGGCCACCACAAAGGGCTGCCCAAAGCGAGCCGAGTTCCTGGAAATCCGGAAGAAGGCTTCCACCAGGACCATTCCGAAGAAGAACCGTGTTCCTGTAATCAACGAGGTGAACTTTCCAGTTATCCCGGCTCCCCGTCGTGTGATTCCAATACTCCCACCGCTACAGCCGCACAAGCGACTGGCAGCGGCAGCTGCATCGGTCCAAGCTCCAACATCGTCGGCACCATCCACCAGCGAATGGCCCCCGCTCCCTCCTCCTGGGTTCCGTCGGCAGTCGGAGAACGAAGCCGTCCCACCGGAGGAATCTGCCCCGCTGTACACCCCGGAGCAACTGATGCCGATCTTCGCGTAGCTCGCCCCTCGGCTGCGCGGCTGAAAGCTCGCTCCGACCAGATCTTCACTCTAGGCATGTTCATCAATGAAAATGGCTGCAAGGGTGGGCCTGGTCAACTGGAACGCTTGCTCGCTCAAGAGCAAAACAATCGAGCTGAAGGATTTCCTTGAGGAGAAGGAAATAGACGTGGCGTTCATCACCGAAACGCACCTAAAACCGGAGGAGAACATCAGCATCCCGGACTTCCGCATCGTGCGACTCGACCGGCCGACCAGAGGAGGTGGTGTGGCCATCGCTCTTCGCTACAACATCAACTGTCGTCTGCTTCCAAGCTTCCAGCTCAGTGTCATCGAGGCCATCGGTGTCGAAATCACCACTTCGGTCGGCACAATCGCGCTCCTCGCGGCGTACTGTCCAACGCAAGCCAAAGCCGGCGATGGATCATCGGCTGCCCTTCGGAGGGACATCGTCAAGCTGACGCGGAGGCAAGGCCAGTATATCATTGCCGGCGACTTGAATGCCAAACATCAAGCCTGGGGCAACAGTCGCGGCAATCGAAACGGCACCATCTGGAGCAACGACATGGAGGAAGGCCACTACACGATCCTGAGCCCGGATCCCCCACTCGGCTGAGTCGGTCCGGTGCCCACGCAACGCTCGATCTCTACGTAACAAACCTGAGTGACCACGTCTCGCAGCCGGTTGTATACCAGGAGCTCAGTTCGGATCACTATCCGGTGGTGGCGGAACTGGGCTCCTCGGTCAATCGGCACCAGCAGTTACGGCGGAACTACCACCGAGTGAACTGGCAGCGTTTCCAGCAGTGCGTCGATAACACCGTCGACTACGAGGTGCGTCCGGAGACGCCGGAAAGTATCGACCGCCAGCTGTGCGCTATCGAGGAGGCGATCACGGCGGCCCGAGAGCAACACGTACCGACGGCTCGGCAGGTAAGCAACTCCTTAAACATCGATACACTCACCAAAGATTTGATTCGATTGCGGAATGTCACTCGCAGGCAGTTTCAGCGTACTGGACTGCCTGAGCTTAAGGCACGCTGCAATCGAATCACAAAATTATCAAGGCCAGAATGGTGGACCTCAAAAATAACGACTTCTCGAATAAGATCCGCACTCTCCCAGATTATGCTAAGCCGTTCTGGAAAATGACCAAAATTCTAAAATCCAAGCCTCGGCCCATTCCACCTTTGATCCCACTAGACAATAATGGCTCTAAGGATCGCTTGATAACTCCTGCAGAGAAGGTTGCTGAAATAGGTCGTCACTTCGTCAGCTCACACAATCTTGGGCAGAACATCGTCAGTCCACACGAAGCAGCCGTCAACGAGCATGCTAACAACATCCATTTGATTCCCAACGACTTCTCGGAGGAGTTGGAGATCTCAGCTGACGAATTGACGGCCTATATCAAATCGTCGAAGAACATGAAGGCCCCAGGCTTCGACAGCATCCTGAATCTCGAGCTCAAACACATGAGTGCTCTGTTCTTTGAGCATCTCTCGCTGATCTTTAATCAGTGTCTCCGGCTCAGCTACTTCCCATCGTCCTGGAAGTCAGCGAAAGTCATCCCCATCCGGAAGCCTGGGAAGGATCCTTCCTCCCCCAAAAGTTATCGACCCATCAGCCTTCTCTCAGGGTTATCCAAGCTATTCGAAAAAGCTATTCATCATCGGTTACTTGAGTCTGCCGAAAATCTCAACATCTTGCTCGAGGAACAGTTTGGTTTCCGACGCGGTCGGTCAACTGTACACCAACTGACTCGAGTTACCAACGTCCTCAGACGAAACAAGTTTGTCTCAAAAACATCCGCCATGGCCTTACTCGATGTCGAGAAGGCATTTGACAATGTATGGCATGATGGCCTGGTGTACAAACTACAACGCTACAATCTTCCCAGCTACCTGGTAAAAATCATCAACAATTACCTGTCGGCAAGGACATTCCGGGTCTCAATCAGCGGAGCGAGTTCCAATGCGCACAACATCGTCGCAGGCGTCCCCCAGGGTAGTATCCTCGGGCCCTGCTTTTCAATCTGTTCACCTCCGACATGCCAGAACCTCCAGAAGGCGGCATTCTGTCTCTGTTCGCAGATGACACCTCCATCGTCTACAACGGTAGAGTGATCAGAGCGCTAGTGGCAAAACTCCAACGAGGCCTGGATGCCCTGACAGAGTACCTCACCAGCTGGAAGATCTGTATCAACGCTGCGAAGACCCAGGTCATCATTTTCCCCACTCCAAATCTCCTAAACTGGTTCCGCCTGGGGACTGTAAAATCATCCTCAATGGCACGACTGTGGAATGGGCCAATGAGGCCGGCTACCTGGCTTGACCCTCGACAGCAAGCTTATTTTCAGGCAACAGGTTGACAAAACGGTGACAAAGTGTAACGTCTTGTTGAAACTACTGTACCCTTTGATCAACCGCCGGTCGTCATTGTCCCTGAAAAATAAGCTTGCTGTCTACAAGCAAATCATCCTCCCTGTGATCGAATATGGCATGCCGGTCTGGGAGAGCTGCGCTAAAACCCACCACCTCAAACTTCAACGGGTCCAAAACAAATTCCTGAGGATGATCCTCAACACCCCTCCCAGGACAAAAACATCCGAGGTCCACCGTCTGGCCTTACATGAACGCTTTGGTGAGTGTAAAGAAAAGTTTAGGGTCCGTTGCTTGCACTCGGACCAAGAAGCGCTTAGGGCGCTAGTTCCAATCTAGGTTATCAATTTTTTATTGTAAATATTAGTGTACATAGTAGTTAGGTTATCAAATTTAAAAAAACACACTAGCGCCTCCTGAAGGCCATCATGATACATTATATTTTAAAAATTAAGTAGAAACATTAAAATAATAATAATAATAATAATTAAAATTGAAGTTGGAGGGCCAAGCCGGCCGATCACTGTACATGTTAAAAATAATTGTAGAACAAAAATTGTGTAAATAAAGAAGAATTTTACTACTACTATACGCGCGCGTGGCGCAATCAGCCTCATTCCAGTTCAAGACAGCAGCACGTACGGACGTGTTTTTTGCTCGCGCATATTTGACGTAAACTACGTCTAAGGGGAAGACTCAGATACAGGGTGTAAAACCGAAATTTCCAAATTCGAAACCGTCACGAAATTAGGATAGATTTCAAACGCTAATAGCGTCTTTATCTTTCGATGGATTTTCGAGATTTGCTTATCAATAGATTCGGAAACTCTCCAGCAATTTGCCAATTCTATTCATACTATTGATTATCAACGTTAAACTATTGAAAATGTTATTTCTTTTCAAACCGGGTGAAAAATTCAATTCCGTTCATAAATCCCCAACACGGACATCAGATTGCAGTAAGGTACGGGCCTTTTGATCCACTGCTTCGTTTTCCCTGTGTATAAAAAGCCCCATATTTCGCGTGCGCTCGTCATTTTCATTCTGGATGTCACGGAGAACGGACCAGCGCGGTTCCAGTGATAACGCATGTGGTTTGGTCTGTTGTGGTAAAAACTCATGGACGATTCAAGTCAAGCCCAACTCAGCACCTAACAACTCATGGATGAATCATCGTATGTTTTCTGTATGTATGTAGAATCACAAGCGCGCGTCAAACGGAGAAGCTGCAAAAATGTATTCGCATGGATGACTATCTACTAAAATTATAAGTCTTTCTCTGAATCGGGATCTCGTGATTCTACTACCGACGGAAAACAATCTGCCATCACCAAGCAATTAAGTTTTACTTTGATCAAAATTCATCTCGCCTCAAGTTGTGACTTAAAAGCTACTTTCATTGATGGTAGCCAATCGCTGGTAGGGGAAATTAAGGCTTTGGCAGGTTTTGTTCTATTATTGTCAGTAGGTTTTCTGTAACTAATTATGCTCAAATTTGGCCTAAACATTCTTTGCATATCAAAGAATATTGTGACCAAATTTCATAAAATTTGGTCAACAAAAACCCCCCTGACAATAATAGAACAAAACCTGCCAAAGCCGTCATTCCCCCTACCTCATACAAGAAAATTTAGTCTGAGCGCTGCTAATGTTAATGACGACGACCACGCGATCCACACCATCGCCGGGAATAAAATTTCCGGTAGGAGCTCCGCCGATGCCGAAGGTGGTACCACGGTCTGCTCTCCGCGACATCTCGAACGAAATGGCTCGCGCGTGCGGAAGAGCTCCTTTCTTGTAATTAATAAAGTTGAACCTGTAGCCACGCCCCTTTGGTGAGTGTTTGACGGTTACACAATATTTGCAGCCATACCGGACAACAAAGAGGCGGGACTAATGAGCCATCTTTATTGATGATAAGAAAACTGCTCTCCCCCGCGCGCGTGGCATTTCATTAGAAATGTTGCGGGCGGCGGTCCCAGCATCGGCGGAGTTGCTGAACGAATCAATCGGTTCTTCTCAGGGCCACCATCCTATGCAATGTTGCCGTCCGTAGCAGAATCACGAGTGCGCCCCGGGAGGAGATTCTACAAATATGAATTCGTATGGATGGCATCAATGGCAGCCAGGTGAAATTTTCTCAAGATCTTATTTGATTTTGTTGCAGCTTGTGATTGGGAAGGCGGATTATTAACAATCAATCGAAAGATGGAGATGGAGACAGCTCAATCGAAATGATGCCGTCAGTAGCGAAATCATGAGTGCGTTTTGACGCGTGGTCTTTGCAAAAACATGTTAGCGTCTTCAGTGATTTGACGGTAGTTATCCTCATTTCTAAAGTTTTAATTATTAAATACAGTAAAAAGTGCAATTAAACCTTATAAATTGAAATTTAGTAATACCCAAGTTTAGTTAAGCTCATTTACAATATTTTTCGAAAAATTCGAAAAAGAACAATGAATTGAATTTTAACAAACAAATCTAAACTACTCATATTATACAAAACTCGAGAATTCAATAAATTTGTTTTAATAACTTAAATATATTACTTCCTTTTAAAATGTAAATTTCATAAGAAATCCAAAGAGTAATTTTGTAATACTCATGGATAATGGCACTAGATTCTTCATTTCACCAAACTGTTTCACGTAGTTTACGTCGGGCGGTCGTGTCTTGTACACAACCCATATGATTTTTTTTGACGTAGGACTTACGTCTCTCTTTACTATACCGGGTGTCATTTCAAAATTTCTAAATCGGCCGCGTTACGCTGTGTTGAAAGATTTCAAACGTTAATAGCTTTTATCCCAGTGAACAGATTTCAGCAATAGACCCCTCAATCGACAGCTTTCAAGTATGCCTTTCATATTAATGCTTGATAATATCCGAAAACTTGTTTCAATAGGCCTAAAACTGTTTTCAAAGCAAAACATTGAATTCACGAAAACCTATAAATATGGGTACCGCATCATTCTTGCATCATTCCATTACCACGCTCTGATTGGTGCAGACGTCAACGAATGAGCTCACGCTAGGTCTGCTAAGAAGGCATAAAACAGCGCAGCGCGAATTTTTCCGCTCAATCTGACCGAAACAGGCAAAGCAATAACAGCATCGCATCGTCCGAATTTTTGAACGGTTGCATCATCGTATCAGCCACGCATTCGCAAACCTAAAGCCTTTTTAAGAGCAAGGCAGAATCGTCAGCATCATCGGCATTTTCAGCCCGGCATTGTCGAGAAGCCAACAGTAAGCGCGGCACGGCGGTGTGTGACGATAGAGTGTCGACGACAACACTACTGATCAAGTTTTCTCGGCCGATGGCAGCAGCGGTTAAGCGTTTGGTATTCCTGTAGACATCGATTCATAATGTTTTAAACAATCATAAACTCCCAGTTGAACCGCTCAAGAGGAAATTTACATCTAACATTGTGAATGGATCTTTTCAGAACCACTAATATACTTACTAAAGAGTTTTTCGCAATAAAATCATTTTGAAAATGTAGAAAATCAACTAATTAGAGAGCGTTTGCGTGACAATTTTATTAATTCGCGTTCATGGCGATGAATTGTTACAAAATTCTGTCTTCCTCGCTCACGACACAAGAAAATGAGTTTCTTATTCTAAGATTTCAACGAAAATTCTTGAAATTTCTCCATTAGAATTCCAAAAATTGTCACTGTTTTGAGTCTAAATATTTCTTTAAAATTTTTGAAATTTCTCCATTAGCATTCCAAAAATTGTCACTGTTTTGAGTCTAAATATTTCAATTTAAAATTTGATTTATTTGTTGATGTGAATAGGTAAATAGGGACACGGCAGGTGTTTCCGTCCATCGTCGTAGGGGCTAAAACCAACGAAAACAACGTACATTTGCTAGAACTCCACTATAGCAGAACGTTTCACCTGAGCTTACGATTTGGGACGTATGAGTTTTACAAAAAAGCGTCTCTTTTATTGGTTTTCGAGACTATGACGAACAGACGAAAATACCTGCCGTGTCCCTAGCTACTGAATTTTGTGTAACTTTCAAACGTTGGTATAAAGCTTTTGAATATTCTTGGTTAACGTGACTTTGTGTTTCAGAAAGTATACTCTATTACCACTATTACCACTCTAGCTAATTTGAAGAGTTAAGGTCACTCCTGACAGAATCTAAGTTTCGAAGTGCTCGCGTTTTCGGGGGTACACCACTCGATACGGAGGCGGCGGACAACTGTCATTTTTGTTGATTCAGCTTTGCTGCGTCGCAGCATGCGTGAAAAAATAAAAATGACAGTTGTGCGTTGCTTCCGTATCGAGTGGTGTGCCCCCGAAAACGCGAGCACTTTGAAACTTGGATTCTGTCAGGAGTGAACTTTACGCAGTAGCGTCGCGGTATCACAAAAGACAAGCAATGTAGTGGAGAGACATTGCGAGGGGTGCTTAAACGTATAATTCAATGTGCAGCATAACATGTCGAAATAATGTGCTAGAAATCATCACATGACCCCGTTTTGGAATCTTAGTTTAAAAATGAAATGTTGAAAAATGTAATTAAAATTTTCAAAAATTAAACCGTCTAAGACGAATTAAGTACTGTCCATTTAATTCCACCAGTTAAATGGACAGTACTTAATTCGTCTTAGACGGTTTAATACATTCCACTAAACGAGCTTAATATATTTTTCTTTCAAAAATTGTAAAATTAGTGTAATATTTGTAATTATCGAACCCCTGGCAATCATTTTTAGGCGTTAGTCATCTTTGGTAACCCAAGATGGTGTGAATGTGCTGTCTGTTGCCCAATATATGGGATTCTCGAAAAGGACCATGTTATTAATATACTATACTGTATACTATATATGTGACAAATCATTTTTGCTTGGTTGGTCAACGTAAAGGTAGAACCAACAAATGTTTTGCGATGTATTCATCAAAGAGGTGGAACATCGGCTTAAGTTGCAATGCTATAATGAAGAAATCATTCGTTTTATTGATCAATGTAAAGGTGTAGCCATCAGCTGATTTACAATGGTATTATTCATCGAAAAGGTGGAGCTTCGGCGGATTTCCTATGCTATAGTTCATCTTTTTTGGCAATTATGGCATTGAAAATACTTCGAATGTCCCATATATAATTATTTTGATAGTGAACTCTTTTATTCATTACTTATTATTTAGAAAATAATAATTTTGAAATGTTTTGTCAATTTAAATACCCACGACTAGCAGTGAGCAAACGATGTTCAATGGTCTTATTCATCAAAGGGGCGGAGCTTCGGCTAGAGTTCTGATATAATGATAAAATCATGGCTCAGGCGAGTTTAGTTCCTGCTCAAATTTTATCTTGAGCGGTCGGTAGAGAACCAACATCCAGCGACAGGGACAGGCCTGACAATAGTCATCGTCGCAGCATAAAAAACCTCAGTAGCGACGAGATTTATTGTCTTCATTGCTACTCGACGCATCGTCAATGACGCGCACAACGTTAGCTTTCGTCGTGCAACCAAATCGTCATGACGACAGCAAAGAACGAAGACTTCATACCATTATTCTTCAAGCGGCAGCTGCCCTGCGAAGATTTTTATTATTCCTTTGTGAAAATGAATTTGAAGTAACGTATGAAGATGTTATAAATGCTATCGAAACATTTATGTTACCAAAGTTCGTACTATTTCTTTATTCTAGACGTCATTATGTTTTTAACTACTCCGTCTATAATGACGTGCAATCGATTATGTGAAGTAGTGACGACGGAAATCGTCTTTTTACTTTTGGCTGCACGACTATCTTCGTGGTAGGCATGCGGCATGAAGAAACCGAATAGGTGTCGCGTCGGGCAATGTTATGACGAAGACTATATTTTTTTCGCTTTCTTCATACGACGAGAATGACTATTGTCAGCCCGGACAGGGATGCTGATATTGCCGTCTCTAGAAATCAAAGAATTATCTTTTTACATACTTTCATCAATGACAAAAAAAATCAACATTAGATGAAAAATCGATTGATAGCTTTCCATTTTGATATATTTTCTCTAGATTGGTAACGAAACGTGCTGAATAATGCTGAGCAAAATATGTATTTTTACATGCATGGTCATGCCAAGTCCTACGTCCACTTCCGGTTATGTCACAGACATTACCCACTGTTAGTTTTTTTAAAACATTGTTATATCCAACCATTTTCATATATTGAGTTATGCTAATTTTGTTCGAAACACAAATGAATTGGTGTGCGATCAAACATGATTTGCGGAAAAACTACAAATTTCACGCGGCAAACCAAAACGAACCGCGCTGTCTCCTGACCCCATATATCCAACATCCCCAACGGCCGGCGCTGGTATTATTTAAATATGGGTCACCCGTTTGTACACATTGAAGGTAATATTATTCTTGAATATCATCTGTTGGTTCTCTTTGGAATTACATCTGGCCTGGCAGAAACAGAGTAACAACCGTGGCGTCAATCATGCTCATAAGAGTGGTTCAATTTTTGACGTTTTCGCTCCCCTATGCTTAAATGGTGGTATCAGTTGTCTTTATAGAACTTCCTTAATTTTTAGCAGATTTGGATGTAATTTGACTTAGGACGCGCGATTTGAAGTTTTGCTCATGTTGCTCATTAATATCTAAAAATATATGAGTACGTTGGCAACATAGGAAATTTAGCGAGTGAATAAATCGTTTTTGTTGCGAAACAATTTGCTGCTTGCAAGAAAAATTATTAAGGAAATATAAAATCATGGGAAATTCAATTGAGCACGTAAAAGAATAACATATCAATAATGAGCATTTGTGTTTTGTTTTTAACTTTGCTTACGAAAGTTCGATCGGCTCGCAACAACAACCGTCTTACAGATTAAGAAATATTCTTCGAAGTCTTCGGGTTGATTATATTTAGGGGGAGATCCTTCAGTGCCGGACACAAAAGCCATTTGACAAAAAACTCTAGCTATCCGGAATATGTTTCCTTTTATACCTTTAACATAAAATATGGCCTTGCTAACGGCTGACAACAACGTTAGTCGTGAAATACGAAGGCGCGCACTTGGAGTTTTCGAAAGGAAAGTGCTGCGTACCATCTATGGTGGGGTGCAGATGGCGGACGGTACGTGGAGGAGGCGAATGAACCACGAGTTGCATCAGCTGTTGGGAGAACCATCCATCGTTCACACCGCGAAAATCGGACGACTGCGGTGGGCCGGGCACGTAGCCAGAATGTCGGACAGTAACCCGGTGAAAATGGTTCTCGACAACGATCCGACGGGCACAAGAAGGTGAGGTGCGCAGCGGGCAAGGTGGATCGATCAAGTGGAAGATGACTTGCGGACCCTCCGTAGACTGCGTGGTTGGCGACGTGTAGCCATGGACCGAGCCGAATGGAGAAGACTCTTATATACCGCACAGGCCACTTCGGCCTTAGTCTGAATAAATAATAATAATAATCATCTGTGGAAGTCGGGCCTACTACGGGCTCCAGAAGAAACTGCGGTCGAAAAAGATTCGCCACCGCACCAAATGTGTCATGTACAAGACGCTTATAAGACCGGTTGTCCTCTACGGACATGAAACATGGACAATGCTCGAGGAGGACTTGCAAGCACTCGGAGTATTCGAGAGACGGGTGCTTAGCACCATCTTTGGCGGTGTGCAAGAAGACGGTGTGTGGCGGCGAAGAAAGAACCATGAGCTCGCCCAACTCTACGGCGAACCCAGTATCCAGAAGGTAGCTAAAGCCGGAAGGGTACGATAGGCAGGACATGTTGCAAGAATGCCGGACAGCAACCCTGCAAAGATGGTGTTCGCTTCCGATCCGGCAGGTACGAGACGGCGTGGAGCGCAGCGAGCGAGATGGGCAGACCAGGTGCAAAACGACTTGGCGAGCGTGGGGCGTATCCGAGGATGGAGAGATGCGGCCTCGAACCGTGTATTGTGGCGTCAAATTGTTGATTCAGTGTTATCTGTGTAGATGTTAACTAAATAAATGAAATAAAATATGGCCATTGATGATTCATACAAGCTATATTTGATCATTTGAACACGTTTTACGACGATGAATTTTGGAGAAAAATTTCACGGTTCAGAAAAATGTATCCTAGTACCGGACACTATTGCATCAAATGATCAAATATTGTTCAAATGTGACTAAGTTCCTGTTACATGAGTAAAGACATCATTCAGAATAATCATATTTTTCACGTGCTTCAAGCTGTAAATATTAAAAATTGTTAGTATAAGTTATTTGACTTTTCAGCCAAATTTTTTACATCTTAATCCAAATTCTCACCTTTTTGAATGTCCTCTTTGTTTCTGCTAATTTCTGTTGCTTTCTCAGCAACAAGAAACAATTGAATTGAAGTAAGTGTAACAAACTAACAAAATGGCTATGAAAAATCTCAATGTCCGAACACCACAATTACATGCGGTACATCTAACAAATCA
Source organism: Armigeres subalbatus (assembly GCF_024139115.2). Classification (NCBI taxonomy): domain Eukaryota; kingdom Metazoa; phylum Arthropoda; class Insecta; order Diptera; family Culicidae; genus Armigeres; species Armigeres subalbatus. The sequence goes on from NW_026941928.1 coordinate 112,261, forward strand.
TCATCATTATTTAAAATATGGCTAATATGGACCATCTTCACATAATCAGAATGTTTTAGATTGATTTTAACATTGTTGGTTCAAACCTTCCAAAGTAACGCGAAACATCAAAATTTTAAACATTTTTATTCAATTTCATATTTTGTACAAAGCTTACATGAAGATCTGATTTCCCATGCTGTTAAAAGCCTTTTAAATAGCTTCCTTTTGTACTTAATAAGCTGAAGGAGGGAGCTCTGCAAGTATCGTTTTAAGAAGTGTCCGGTATTGAGAGGGGTCCTGCGCTGGGGGATATCCCCCTAAATAGTTAATGAGCCGCCTCACGAAACGATCTTTCACATATGGGGCGATTTCCATACAAACTTCAAACTGCTCGTACTCAGTTAAATTACAACCAATTTGTAGAGATCAGTACAATAATATGAAAAAAAAAATTAGAATAATATACAAATTAAGATTATTCTTAGTTATTAGTTAATTGAAATGGAAAACAATGAAAAAGCGTGACAGGCGCGAAAAGAAAAAAATAATAATTCTGTCTATATTATTATGTTTGCGAATTTATTAGAGTGTTACTCCAAAAGAGAGAGCCCAGAAAAAAAGGTATTTGAGCGGAGCGAGAAATTCGCTTCACAGCATCATAGAGGTAGAAGAAGGTAGCTCAGTTTTGTGACAATAGTTATGGAGAACGGATGTGAAAAGTGTAAAATAAAAAAAAAAAGAATTGGAAAAAAATATAAAATATACTGCTTCTCCTGAATGGTGTTTTAGTGTTGTTTGTGAAGAAAAGAATATGAAATCCGAGTGAAATGCGTTTCCGCTCGGTGGCCATTTTATGGTTTTGTCGATTGACGCACGAAAAAATGTGCTTTGATCGTGGTTTTGATGTTGCCTTATTCATGTAAGTTCCTTTATTTTCTATACTTTACGGTTTCTGCTTCTATTTGGTGTTGGTGCCGAATAAAAAAAAATGAATAAAAATAAAAATCTGGGTGACGTGACAATACAGGGCTGTTGAAGATTTTGTTCTGATTCTTACAATACAGGGCTGTTGAAGAATGATATTGCCAAATGAATTTAATTCCAACTTTTATCAAATTGAAGATGGATATTTATTTGAACCGACAGGCAATACATAGTTGTTGAAGAGTTTGTTATCATTCTGACAACACAGAGCTATTGAAGAATATTATTATGATGTTTTCAAATAAACTAATAGTTTCAAATTTTCAAATAAATCAAATAAAATATGGTAAATATTAAAGTATGTAATTTAACATTATAAACAAAAAAAGGATATTGTGAATTGCGTTTTAACGGTTGAAGCAAATTGTTGAAGTTTTGCGGTTACCGCATCATTGATTTAATTACTCTAAGCTGATTCCGGGAGAGAATTAAGTGTTAGAGAACGCGCAATATAGTTGAAGAAGGGTTGATAAAATTATGACTTCAGCAGAGAGAAAATCCGTTACGATTGATTTAGTTAGATCAGTTTCGAAAAAAAATCTAATGCTTGAATGGGTGGACACGTCACAAAAGTCTTGTGAATATTCGATCCGGTTGGATCTGTTGGGAGGAAATGCAATTCTTGAGCGGGTTGGTCACTGTTGTTTTTTTGCATTCAATTGGACGTTTGAGAGTATCCGGTTTGATCAGTTGAGAGAAAATCCAATCCTCGATCGGGTTGGTGCGTTACTGATGCCTTTTGCATTCAAGTGAACGTTTGATCCGGTTGGATCAGTTGAAAGAAAATCCAATCCTTGAGCGGGTTGGTGCGTCACAGATGGCTTGTGGACGTTTGATCCGGTTGGATCAGTTGAGAGAAAATCCAATCCTCGATCGGGTTGGTGCGTTACTGATGCCTTTTGCAATCAAGTGGACGTTTGATCCGGTTGGATCAGTTGAGAAAAAATCCAATCCTCGATCGGGTTGGTGCGTTACTGATGCCTTTTGCATTCAAGTGGACGTTTGATCCGGTTGGATCAGTTGAAAGAAAATCCAATCCTTGAGCGGGTTGGTGCGTCACAGATGGTTTGTGGACGTTTGATCCGGTTGGATCAGTTGAGAGAAAATCCAATCCTCGATCGGGTTGGTGCGTCACTGATGTCTTTTGCATTCAAGTGGACGTTTGATCCGGTTGGATCATTTGAGAGAAAATCCAATCCTCGATCGGGTTGGTGCGTTACTGATGCCTTTTGCATTCAAGTGGACGTTTGATCCGGTTGGATCAGTTGAAAGAAAATCCAATCCTTGAGCGGGTTGGTGCGTCACAGATGGCTTGTGGACGTTTGATCCGGTTGGATCAGTTGAGAGAAAATCCAATCCTCGATCGGGTTGGTGCGTTACTGGTGCCTTTTGCATTCAAGTGGACGTTTGATCCGGTTGGATCAGTTGAAAGAAAATCCAATCCTTGAGCGGGTTGGTGCGTCACAGATGGCTTGTGGACGTTTGATCCGGTTGGATCAGTTGAGAAAAAAATCCAATCCTCGATCGGGTTGGTGCGTTACTGATGCCTTTTGCATTCAAGTGGACGTTTGATCCGGTTGGATCAGTTGAAAGAAAATCCAATCCTTGAGCGGGTTGGTGCGTCACAGATGGCTTGTGGACGTTTGATCCGGTTGGATCAGTTGAGAGAAAATCCAATCCTCGATCGGGTTGGTGCGTTACTGATGCCTTTTGCATTCAAGTGGACGTTTGATCCGGTTGGATCAGTTGAGAAAAAATCCAATCCTCGATCGGGTTGGTGCGTTACTGATGCCTTTTGCATTCAAGTGGACGTTTGATCCGGTTGGATCAGTTGAAAGAAAATCCAATCCTTGAGCGGGTTGGTGCGTCACAGATGGTTTGTGGACGTTTGATCCGGTTGGATCAGTTGAGAGAAAATCCAATCCTCGATCGGGTTGGTGCGTTACTGATGTCTTTTGCATTCAAGTGGACGTTTGATCCGGTTGGATCATTTGAGAGAAAATCCAATCCTCGATCGGGTTGGTGCGTTACTGATGCCTTTTGCATTCAAGTGGACGTTTGATCCGGTTGGATCAGTTGAAAGAAAATCCAATCCTTGAGCGGGTTGGTGCGTCACAGATGGTTTGTGGACGTTTGATCCGGTTGGATCAGTTGAGAGAAAATCCAATCCTCGATCGGGTTGGTGCGTTACTGATGCCTTTTGCATTCAAGTGGACGTTTGATCCGGTTGGATCATTTGAAAGAAAATCCAATCCTTGAGCGGGTTGGTGCGTCACAGATGGCTTCTGGACGTTTGATCCGGTTGGATCAGTTGAGAGAAAATCCAATTCTTGATCGGGTTGGTGCGTTACTGATGCCTTTTGCATTCAAGTGGACGTTTGATCCGGTTGGATCAGTTGAGAGAAAATCCAATCCTCGATCGGGTTGGTACGTCACTGACCAAGATCAGTGAGTGATATGCGTACAGAGTTAGAACTTATAGACTATGAGATGTAGAGAAGATTTTCAAAGTTTTTCTGATTTTAATGCAGGATTGATATGCGTACAGAGTTAGAGCTTATAGACTATGAGATGTGGAAATGATTTTCAATGTTTTTCTGATTTTGATGCAGGATTGATGTTCTAGGGCCTGGTGAGCTCTATCCATGATCGCATGACCAAGATCAGTGAGTGATATGCGTACAGAGTTAGAACTTATAGACTATGAGATGTAGAGAAGATTTTCAATGTTTTTCTGATTTTGATGCAGGATTGATATGCGTACAGAGTTAGAACTTATAGACTATGAGATGTAGAGAAGATTTACAATGTTTTTCTGATTTTAATGCAGGATTGATATGCGTACAGAGTTAGAACTTATAGACTATGAGATGTGGAAATGATTTTCAATGTTTTTCTGATTTTGATGCAGGATTGATGCGTACAGAGTTAGAACTTATAGACTATGAGATGTGGAAATGATTTTCAATGTTTTTCTGATTTTGATGCAGGATTGATGTTCTAGGGCCTGGTGAGCTCTATCCATGATCGCATGACCAAGATCAGTGAGTGATATGCGTACAGAGTTAGAACTTATAGACTATGAAATGTAGAGAAGATTTTCAATGTTTTTCTGATTTTGATGCAGGATTGATATGCGTACAGAGTTAGAACTTATAGACTATGAGATGTAGAGAAGATTTACAATGTTTTTCTGATTTTAATGCAGGATTGATATGCGTACAGAGTTAGAACTTATAGACTATGAGATGTGGAAATGATTTTCAATGTTTTTCTGATTTTGATGCAGGATTGATGTTCTAGGGCCTGGTGAGCTCTATCCATGATCGCATGACCAAGATCAGTGAGTGATATGCGTACAGAGTTAGAACTTATAGACTATGAAATGTAGAGAAGATTTTCAATGTTTTTCTGATTTTGATGCAGGATTGATATGCGTACAGATTTAGAACTTATAGACTATGAGATGAGGAGAAGATTTTCAATGTTTTTCTGATTTTGATGCAGGATTGATGTTCTAGGGACTGATGCGTACAGAGTTAGAACTTATAGACTATGAGATGTGGAAATGATTTTCAATGTTTTTCTGATTTTGATGCAGGATTGATGTTCTAGGGCCTGGTGAGCTCTATCCATGATCGCATGACCAAGATCAGTGAGTGATATGCGTACAGAGTTAGAACTTATAGACTATGAGATGTGAAGAAGATTTCAATGTTTTTCTGATTTTGATGCAGGATTGATATTCTAGGGCCTGGTAAGCTCTATCCATGATCGCATGACCAAGATCAGTGAGTGATATGCGTACAGAGTTAGAACTTATAGACTATGAGATGTGGAAATGATTTTCAATGTTTTTCTGATTTTGATGCAGGATTGATGTTCTAGGGCCTGGTGAGCTCTATCCATGATCGCATGACCAAGATCAGTGAGTGATATGCGTACAGAGTTAGAACTTATAGACTATGAGATGTAGAGAAGATTTTCAATGTTTTTCTGATTTTGATGCAGGATTGATATGCGTACAGAGTTAGAACTTATAGACTATGAGATGTAGAGAAGATTTTCAATGTTTTTCTGATTTTGATGCAGGATTGATATGCGTACAGAGTTAGAACTTATAGACTATGAGATGTAGAGAAGATTTTCAATGTTTTTCTGATTTTAATGCAGGATTGATATGCGTACAGAGTTAGAACTTATAGACTATGAGATGTGGAGAAGATTTTCTATGTTTTTCTGATTTTGATGCAGGATTGATGTTCTAGGGCCTGGTAAGCTCTATCCATGATCGCATGACCAAGATCAGTGAGTGATATGCGTACAGAGTTAGAACTTATAGACTATGAGATGTAGAGAAGATTTTCAATGTTTTTCTGATTTTAATGCAGGATTGATATGCGTACAGATTTAGAACTTATAGACTATGAGATGAGGAGAAGATTTTCAATGTTTTTCTGATTTTGATGCAGGATTGATTTGCGTACAGAGTTAGAACTTATAGACTATGAGATGTAGAGAAGATTTTCAATGTTTTTCTGATTTTGATGCAGGATTGATATGCGTACAGAGTTAGAACTTATAGACTATGAGATGTGGAGAAGATTTTCTATGTTTTTCTGATTTTGATGCAGGATTGATGTTCTAGGGCCTGGTAAGCACTATCCATGATCGCATGACCAAGATCAGTGAGTGATATGCGTACAGAGTTAGAACTTATAGACTATGAGATGTGAAGAAGATTTCAATGTTTTTCTGATTTTGATGCAGGATTGATGTTCTAGGGCCTGGTAAGCTCTATCCATGATCGCATGACCAAGATCAGTGAGTGATATGCGTACAGAGTTAGAACTTATAGACTATGAGATGTGAAGAAGATTTCAATGTTTTTCTGATTTTGATGCAGGATTGATGTTCTAGGGCCTGGTAAGCTCTATCCATGATCACATGACCAAGATCAGTGAGTGATATGCGTACAGAGTTAGAACTTATAGACTATGAGATGTAGAGAAGATTTTCAATGTTTTTCTGATTTTGATGCAGGATTGATGTTCTAGGGCCTGGTAAGCATATCCATGATCGCATGACCAAGATCAGTGAGTGATATGCGTACAGAGTTAGAACTTATAGACTATGAGATGTGAAGAAGATTTCAATGTTTTTCTGATTTTGATGCAGGATTGATGTTCTAGGGCCTGGTAAGCTCTATCCATGATCGCATGACCAAGATCAGTGAGTGATATGCGTACAGAGTTAGAACTTATAGACTATGAGATGTGAAGAAGATTTCAATGTTTTTCTGATTTTGATGCAGGATTGATGTTCTAGGGCCTGGTAAGCTCTATCCATGATCACATGACCAAGATCAGTGAGTGATATGCGTACAGAGTTAGAACTTATAGACTATGAGATGTGAAGAAGATTTCAATGTTTTTCTGATTTTGATGCAGGATTGATGTTCTAGGGCCTGGTAAGCTCTATCCATGATCGCATGACCAAGATCAGTGAGTGATATGCGTACAGAGTTAGAACTTATAGACTATGAGATGTGGAAATGATTTTCAATGTTTTTCTGATTTTGATGCAGGATTGATGTTCTAGGGCCTGGTGAGCTCTATCCATGATCGCATGACCAAGATCAGTGAGTGATATGCGTACAGAGTTAGAACTTATAGACTATGAGATGTAGAGAAGATTTTCAATGTTTTTCTGATTTTGATGCAGGATTGATATGCGTACAGAGTTAGAACTTATAGACTATGAGATGTAGAGAAGATTTTCAATGTTTTTCTGATTTTAATGCAGGATTGATATGCGTACAGATTTAGAACTTATAGACTATGAGATGAGGAGAAGATTTTCAATGTTTTTCTGATTTTGATGCAGGATTGATGTTCTAGGGCCTGGTAAGCACTATCCATGATCGCATGACCAAGATCAGTGAGTGATATGCGTACAGAGTTAGAACTTATAGACTATGAGATGTAGAGAAGATTTTCAATGTTTTCTGATTTTGATGCAGGATTGATATGCGTACAGAACTTATAGACTATAAGATTTGGAGAAGATTTTCATTCTGATTTTGATACAGGATTGATATTCTAGGGCCTGGTAAGCTGTATCCATGATCGCATGACAAAGATCTATGAGTGATATGCGTACAGATTTAGAACTTATAGACTATGAGATGAGGAGAAGATTTTCAATGTTTTTCTGATTTTGATGCAGGATTGATGTTCTAGGGCCTGGTAAGCTCTATCCATGATCGCATGACCAAGATCAGTGAGTGATATGCGTACAGAGTTAGAACTTATAGACTATGAGATGTAGAGAATATTTTCAATGTTTTGACGTAGGACTTACGTCTTTCTTTACTATACTGGGTGTCATTTAGATTTTTGGAAATCGAAAGCGTTACGCTGGAAGGGAAGATTTTGAACGTTACTAGCGCCTTTATCTTTCGATGGATTTTTAAGATTTATATATCAATCGACTCGGACACTCTCCACCATATTTCCTATTTCATTGAAACTTAAGATTATTAACGATAAGCTATTGAAAATTTCAATTCTTGTCAAAGCCAGTAAAAATTTCATATGTAACCAATACGTGCATTCCTAACACGGACATCAGAATGCGGTATGTCACGGGCCTTTGGGTCTACCGGAAGATTTTGTTAGTGTATAAAAGAAGCAGTGCCTGCCGGCCGTGTGCGAGTCATTACAATTTGTGACAGCAGCGCGTACCGACGTGCTTTTTGCTCGCGCACTTTTCGTTTCGTTCGTTCGTTCACTTTGTTCACTTACACAACGACAACATTCAGTCACCAGCGGTAGAACTGCCGGTGGGTCTGCGAATATGCATGAAATATAAGCATATGCGGTATTTCGGTTCGAAACGAAATTCCGCGGAATTTCGCGGAATTTTAGCATGGCGAAATCGCATTTCTTGATTTCGTTTCGTTTCGTAAAATTACAAAAATTTCGCTAGAAAAAACTGGCTTCTAACGAAATTTAACGGAATTCCGCGGAATTTCGAAACGAATTTAAACTTAAACCATTCTTCATAATATCAAAAAATTTGGCTGCGCCGCTGAACTAAATCGTTAAATTGTTTTTAAAACTTTATGTTATACAATTTTTTTGTAATAACGCTTACTACATAACCCTATTCTTAGTCGACAAATACGTATGTAGTTTTTTTCTATGAAACGTCTTCAGTGTTTCCAAGTTTCAAATTTATATTTAGTGATATTTTTTACTATTTGTACAATATGAATGCGGAATCTATCGTGTTGCTGCTGGTCATGGGACGGCAGCTAGTTCGGGACAACGCGAAGTGAAAAAAAACTACCTCGCGTAGCAGAAATTTGTTTAACCAGTGTACAATCGATCTTGTAGATGCTGATCACGCCAGCTAGTGTGGGAGAACGCGAAGTGATAAAACTAGAGTCTGCATCGAAGAGCACAGAATTATTTAGTGCGGAATCGTATTGTAGAAGCTTAATAAACGAAGCACATTGAATTGTGTTGGATTGATTTCAAACACAGTTTTCGTCTTCTTGTTTTCAAGGGCAAAACCTCGAATGAACAAATTTTAAAAATCTTCTATGCAATCTTACAGGTCAAAACATAATGTTTAATAATATGTTGAGAATATGATTCTTAAATAAAATCTAGAGTCTACAGATTCGAAAGGCTCCATTTGAAAGACATGAAGACTTTTTCCCGAAAAGCTTAGTTGCTTTGTTGCAAGAGAATAAGAAGCATGCTTCTACGCTTCTCGGAAGCCTCCTTCCAAGCAGCTCGGAAGCCTCCTTTCAAGTGACCCGGAAGCATCATTTCAAGAGGTTCGAACACTTTCCTTTAAGAGGCCTGAAAGCCATGCTGTTTTTCTAGAAATTTCCTTTTTTCCTCTTTTAAAAGCCTCGGATCCTTTCAAGGCTTTTTGAACAGGCTCGACAGCCTTATTTTCAAAGGCTCGGAAGCCTCCTTTCTGGAGGCTCGGAAGCCTCCTTTCTGGAGGCTCGGAAGCCCCCTTTTTGGAGGCTCGGAAACCTCCTTTTTGGAGGCTCGGAAGCCTCCTTTTTGGAAGCTCGGAATCCTCCTTTCAAGAGGCTCGGAAGCCTTCTTTCAAGAGGCTCGGAAGCCTCCTTTCAAGAGGCTTGGAAGCCTCCTTTCAAGAGGCTCGGAAGCCTCCTTTCAAGAGGCTCGGAAGCCTCCTTTCAAGAGGCTTGGAAGCCTCCTTTCAAGAGGCTCAGCCTCCTTTCAAAAGGCCTGGAAGCCTCCTTCAAGAGGCCTCGGAAGCCTCCTTTCAAGAGGCTCAGGAAGCCTCCTTTCAAGAGACTCGGAAGTCTCCTTTCAAGAGGCTCAGAGCCTCCTTTCAAGAGGCTCAGAAGCCTCCTTCAAGAGGCTCAGAAGCCTCCTTTCAAGAGGCTCAGGCCTCCTTTCAAGAGGCTCGGAAGCCTCCTTTCAAGAGGCTCCGAAGCCTCCTTTCAAGAGGCTCGGAAGCCTCCTTTCAAGAGGCTTGGAAGCCTCCTTTCAAGAGGCTCGGAAGCTTCCATTCAAGAGGCTCGGAAGCCTCCCTCACAGTTAGTTTCAATTACCGAAGTCGGTAAAATTTTTCTGAGTTTTTGAACAGCGGACTTAACTCGGTAATTTTTTGAGTTACTGAAAACTCAGTAGAGTTGTAAATTGCCCAAATGTCAAAAACAACCGAGTTTGTCGGTAAATTTTATTACTGTCTTTTTTATTACTGTCTTTTTCAGTAATACTATATTTTCTCCCATTTACCTCAATTATCATTAAAATTAAATTTTTAAACATATTGATTTTATTGTTATGTTAAATTGCATTCTTATCATTTTCATACAGATTGATTACTTCCCACTGGTGTTTTACCGCTCGGATGAAAAATGTTTCCTGAAAAGTTTTCTAGATAGTAACTTCGATTGCAATAGTGACGGTATTGAATCTAATTTTGTGTAAAATTGAGTGGCTTTATTTAGGTGCACAGGATTATTCCAGTTTATGCGCTTAGCGAAAGACAAACAGCAACCAACATTGGTATTCTGCCGGCTTGAATCCTTGCCCAGGAGAACAGGTTGGCTTCGATTGGAATTATCTTTTTTGTTTCGAATTAATAATACACAGGATTTGTAAAAACACGTGTAAAAACAGATTTTTTTTCGCTCGTATTTTTGATCGTGTGACTTCAATTTGCCACCAAACTCTTCGCAACATGTTTCAAAAAATCCAGAATAAGTCAAAGAAAAATCACATGATAATTAATATACGTTAAACATTTCGGATGAGTGGAAAATTGAGAAAATGTAAATCGTGTAAAAACAAAATCCAGTGTATTATTTTTGCACCTAATATCCACTCAATGTACAGTAATGTATAGTCTACTTCGGTTTCTGCTTCCGCGTCGCGTCGGTTAGTTTTTCAGGAAACGTAAATACATCGGAACGGCTTGCCAGTGGAAAGAAACTTGATTTAATGGTTGTTCCCGATGTTTCAGCTCAGTCCTCGATGAAAGTGGCGGGTAAAATGAAAAGTTCTGACAGTTCGAAGCCATCAGGTATGTACCGAATAGTTGGTATTTTTGACGTAGGACTTACGTCTTTCTTTACTATACTGGGTGTCATTTAGATTTTTGGAAATCGAAAGCGTTACGCTGGAAGGGAAGATTTTGAACGTTACTAGCGCCTTTATCTTTCGATGGATTTTTAAGATTTATATATCAATCGACTCGGACACTCTCCACCATATTTCCTATTTCATTGAAACTTAAGATTATTAACGATAAGCTATTGAAAATTTCAATTCTTGTCAAAGCCAGTAAAAATTTCATATGTAACCAATACGTGCATTCCTAACACGGACATCAGAATGCGGTATGTCACGGGCCTTTGGGTCTACCGGAAGATTTTGTTAGTGTATAAAAGAAGCAGTGCCTGCCGGCCGTGTGCGAGTCATTACAATTTGTGACAGCAGCGCGTACCGACGTGCTTTTTGCTCGCGCATTTTTCGTTTCGTTCGTTCGTTCACTGTGTTCACCTACACAACGACAACATGCAGTCACCAGCGGTAGAACTGCCGGTGGGTCTGCGAATATGCATGAAAGAAGTGAACGAATTTTTTTGTCATTCTGTGCTTGATGATGGTCGGATGCAGTGGTGTCGGTTGCGATGGATCCGCCCATCGCATCGCTCGGAGTTCACGGCTAGAGGCCGATGATGGCTGAGGCAGCGAGGGCAGCGGTGGTGGATGAAGAAGATAAACATTAGAGAGATTTGGTCTGCTGCTCATCCAGGTGATTGGTTTCATATTCCACATGATCCCGGGATGGGTACGAGTACGAGTCATGTCATATGACTGACCATATGTTAAGTTGTGCTACTAAAACAAATTAAAACATGGTTCTGATTCCCCAGCAAAAAAAATAAACTACACTACACAACTACAAAATTTGATTCAAATAGTTACTTTCATTTATTGCAGAAGGCATTAACAATTAAAGATGCACAATCAGCAATAGTGTTAATATCCATTTTAGATTAGAAAATTTCGCTGTATTACATGTAAATGTTTTAAAAAAGTCCGCAAAAAATAATTTCCAGAAGATTATTTAAATAAACTTTATCTTATTCTTTGTTTTTCATTTTCTGAGAAACTGTTTTATTAAATTTGACGTAGACTCGGAGTTTGGAAACAAAACATTAAATAATTTTTCGTTGACGCATTAGCAGTACCTCCTCTATTTTAGTAGGGTTACTGCTCCTTGACTTGTTTCTTATTGTTGTGATTTTCTCAGCAGTGAGCACGCATGTTAGCAAAAAGAAGCAACGAAATTGGTGCTGTATTTCTTTGTTTGGAAAACGGGACAAATCCCATAAAATAGCACATTTTGCCCAAGTCTGAAAATTTTATAAATAGAATTTTTAAACTTCAAATCATCAATAAGAAATCCATAAATACCCTACATTTTCTTAGGTAAATAAGGACTTGCTAGTTAGAAACAAAGCAATTCTAATTATGTATTGAATTATTAGTTTTATTTCCAGAAGCTTTAAATAAAAAAAATTGCTATTAATTCTACACAGCATGGAAGTTGTCGTTACCAATATTAATGCCTATGATCAAACTCCATAGATTCAAAAGTTAGAAGTAAAATGTAAATACGTTACGTTTATACAAATCCTACGTCTAATCGCGGTTATGTTGAAAACATTACCCATTGCTCGTTTTTTGTACTGACTTTTAATGATCTATCCAGTAAACGTAACTTATTGCTGAAAACCCGGTATAAAAATAACAGTGGTCAGTAATTCAATGAATCTGTTACTGATAGGACTGTAAAATTTCTAAAAGTTGACGACCTTCTCGGTATATTTTACAATTTGCAGTTCAAATCGGTAGAAAAAATTACCGAATAAGAAAATCGTGATTAAGTGTGTTCGACTTTGCTCGCATGGCTATTTGAGATGCTTACAACATAACCCGTTCTGAGTCGAGAAGTACGTATTTAATTTTTTTTTCTATAAAACGTCTTTAGTATTTCGTTAGAAATATCTAACAGAAAACGAAAAGTATCTTTAACTATTCTGTCCTATTTGTGTTAATGTTAATGTTCACCTCCACTTACGCCTCAAACCAGGTTTAAGGACATGGGTAAGCACCGCTCCGAAGCAATCACGCTAAAAATGAACTACTCAAAATTGAGTCGAATCCGACTCATTTTCATTAAAAACGGGACAACTCAAAATTTGAGTAAAAGATACTACTTCAATAAAATGATGATTGCACTTAAACTAGGAGTCTGTTTGTCGTAAAATGCACTTAGATAGATAGATAAACTTGATTCGCATCTGTCGTATTAAAAATTGATGTAAGGCCAAGCTTAACTTTCGCGAAATCATCATTTTATTGAAGTAGTATCTTTTACTCAAATTTTGAGTTGTCCCGTTTTTAATGAAAATGAGTCGGATTCGACTCAATTTTGAGTAGTTCATTTTTAGCGTGAATAACTTTTTTTTTATCTAGAGTAGATTACACCCAGTTCTTTTTCACACGGTTTTTTTACTCGATTACGACCTTTAGCGTCAATGAAACTATGAGTGAACCCTATTAAAAAAAATTACAAAAAATCAAAGAAAATGCAGGTGGTATTTAAAAAGTTGTGAAAGTTCAGTTTAACCGAGGAATCAAAGAATTCCAACCGTGTTAAATAAATATTGGGTGTATACAATTGGTGAGCAGTGCATATTTGCTGTTTCTCGACCAATAATGATTAGCAACTACGATTTGTACCAAGCTAAGCTCTTCCTTGACTATTTGCACAATTACGGAACATTGCAAAATCGTGGGAATTTCTAGATCATTGCATGAAATTTGCAAAAACACAAATCCAGAAGGGGATGGATGATCATTAAAATTGCTGAGTTCTTTACTCATGACTGCTTTCAGCTCATACTGAGCATAACAGCTGATTCTTGCATTTAATTGAAGTCGGTTGATGATGGTTGATGATGAAAATTTGGCAACAATTTTTGCATTCCTCATAAGCACACATACAAGGACATATTCAAGGGCATATATATACAAGGACAAACAGACAATAGCTCAGTTCGTCGAGCTGATTGTATATAAGACTATGGGCCGAGTCTTCTATAAATGGTTTGAATTTGGAAGGAATGATAGCCTTTTGATACAACTTTTTGTAAGAGAAAGAAAAAAAATCATATCTGGTAAACTGCTGCCGTAAAAAAATTGCGGTCACATTTGTGAAATACAATCTGAAACACATATTTTTGTGCATTTTATAAAGGTTCACAAGATTCTCTAGTGAGCAAATGTGAACTATTACCAATTCTCTATCTGCGTATGCGCACGGCGGAGTACTCACTGGATAACAAATAAAATCAATGCATTGATTTTCTAATTTCGAGTTGGCTCAATACCATACAATCACGCTGATAAGTCAATATGAAGAATAATCACATTTTGTTAAGAAAATTATTTTGAGCTTTTTAGTGGAATTTCTTCACTTGTCATAAGACGAGTTTGTACAATCACATATTTTTATATACTTACTAATATGAAACTGAACAGATTCATCATAATCGGGAGCATACTCTCCACGATGCTTTGCTTTGAAAGCGGCACAAATGCTGGGGTATTGCCTTAACACCAATAGTATATAAACGGGAACGAGGCGATTTATCACAGACTATACTTCTCCTCTTATTATAACTCTATTGGTCGCAAAACAGTTATTTGACTTTGAAAAGTGAAATCGAAATTCCGTGCATAATGTAAAACTAATTTTATAAAAAATCCGCGGAAAAAAAATAGAAATTTCGTTTTGTTTCGAAAAATTTCTAATTAAATTGTCCCTGATTTCGTATCGTCTCGTGGTCTTGAAATAAATCGTTTCGTTTCGAATCAACACAGATATTTTAAATTTCGTTTCGTTTCGTTTCGTTAGGAAAAAGTGTGTTATCGCATACCCTTAGTTAGAAACACAGCAATTATGAACTTAATTATTAGTTTTATTTCCAAAAGTTTTGAATAAACAAATTGCTAATAATTCTACACAGCATGGAAGTTGTCGTTTCCAATATCAATATCTATGATCAAACTCCATAGATCCAAAAGTTAGAAGTAAAACGTAAATACGTTACGTTTATACAAGTCCTACGTCTACTCTCGGTTATGTTAAAAACATTACCCATTGCTCGTTTTTCTGATTTAAATGCAGGAATGATATGCGTACAGAGTTAGAACTTATAGACTATAAGATGTGGAGAAGATTTTCATTCTGATTTTGATGCAGGATTGATGTTCTAGGGCCTGGTAAGCTCTATCCATGATCGCATGACCAAGATCAGTGAGTGATATGCGTACAGAGTTAGAACTTATAGACTATGAGATGAGGAGAAGATTTTCAATGTTTTTCTGATTTTGATGTAGGATTGATGTTCTGGGACCTGGTAAGCCTTATTGAAATTTAAATTATCGTTTTAATTTAATTTCGTGGGTAAGTATTGTTTCAAATCATTAATGTGATTAATTGAATATTAACTAATTTCATCTTTCCAGAGCTTCAACTTTTGCCAGCCATATCTTGGAATACTATAATAAAATTTAATGTAGATAATATGTGTACATTAAGACGGTTTAGTGATTGAGAGTAGAAGAGGGAAAGGATGTAGAGATCAGTACAATAATATGAAAAAAAAAATTAGAATAATATACAAATTAAGATTATTCTTAGTTATTAGTTAATTGAAATGGAAAACAATGAAAAAGCGTGACAGGCGCGAAAAGAAAAAAATAATAATTCTGTCTATATTATTATGTTTGCGAATTTATTAGAGTGTTACTCCAAAAGAGAGAGCCCAGAAAAAAAGGTATTTGAGCGGAGCGAGAAATTCGCTTCACAGCATCATAGAGGTAGAAGAAGGTAGCTGAGTTTTGTGACAATAGTTATGGAGAACGGATGTGAAAAGTGTAAAATAAAAAAAAAAAGAATTGGAAAAAAATATAAAATATACTGCTTCTCCTGAATGGTGTTTTAGTGTTGTTTGTGAAGAAAAGAATATGAAATCCGACACAATTCAGTTGAAAATATAGGAGGTTCATCAAAACAGCAAATGTTATCGTTCAAGCATAGGGGAGCGAAAAAGGCAAAATTTCAATCACTCTAAGCTCTAAGCAAATTAATTATTATCTTATGATCTGCTTTACGTAGTTTACGTCGGGCGGTCGTATCTTGTATATAACCCTTCTGATTTTTAAACGAAAATCGAGAAGCTGGCACAGCAATGTTTTGATTCGTTGGTTTGGAGGTAAGTTTTCAATTGGCGGTCATTTAATGTTATTATCGGTTTGTGCCTACAATCCATTTTTATTGCAATCCACATTGCAGGAATTTTTATCACGAACGAAATCTATAGAAAGCCATAGAAAAAAAATCCAGGAAAGGGTTTCCTGGATGTTGGATTTTGTAGCGATGCAAAACGATGGTGAAATGGTGCCACCTGAAAGTGTACCTGCCGTACGGGAACGAACTGCCGTTTCCGGGAGGTATTAATTAAGCAGTTAAAGATTGGACCAAACAGGATCGATTGTTATTTGGTCGAGGTAAATAAATGTTTATCCAGGGCTGTATACCTAATATTAAATCAAAATGTATTGCAGGGCTGTTCGCAAAATATATTTATTATGGATTCAGTGCCTTAAAAATTTCAAAATTTCAAAATTTCAAAATTTCAAAATTTCAAAATTTCAAAATTTCAAAATTTCAAAATTTCAAAATTTCAAAATTTCAAAATTTCAAAATTTCAAAATTTCAAAATTTCAAAATTTCAAAATTTCAAAATTTCAAAATTTCAAAATTTCAAAATTTTAAAATTTCAAAATTTCAAAATTTTTAAATTTCAAAATTTCAAAATTTCAAAATTTCAAAATTTCAAAATTTCAAAATTTCAAAACTGTCAAATTAAATTTCAAAATTTCAAAATTCAAAATTTCAAAATTTCAAAATTTCAAAATTTCAAAATTTCAAAATTTCAAAATTTCAAAATTCAAAATTTCAAAATTTCAAAATTTCAAACTTTTAAATATCAAAACTTCCAAAATTCAAAACTTCAAAAAATTAAAACTTCCAAAACTTCAAACTTTCAAAATTTAAAATACTAAAAATTTCAAAATTTCAAAATTTTCAAAAATTCAAATTTTCAAAATTCAAAATTTCAAAATTTCAAAATTCAAATTTCTTGAAATTTCAAAATTTCAAAATTTCAAAATTTTTGAATTTTTAAATTTTGAAATTTGAAATTTTGAAATTTTGAAATTACAATTGAATTTTGAGAAATTTTGAAATTTTGAAATTTGAAATTTTGAAATTTGAAGTGAAATTTTGAATTTTGAAATTTTGAAATTTGAAACCTGAAATTTTGAAAATTTAAAACAAAATTTGAAATTTTGAAATTACAATTGAAATTTGAAATTTTGAAATTGAAACCTTGAACCCTGAAATTTGAACCCTTAAAACCCTGAAATTGAAAATTTTGAAACTTTGAAATTTTGAAATTTGAAATTTTGAAATGAACCCTGAAACTTGAACCCTGAAAATTTGAAATTTGAAACCCTGAAAACCCAGAAAATTTGAAATTTGAAATTGAAAACCTTGAAATTTTGAAAATTTTGAATTTTGAAAATTTGAAATTTTGAACCCTGAAATTTTGAAATTTTGAAACCTGAACCTGAAATTGAACCCTAAAACCTGAAATTTTGAAATTTGAAACCCTGAAACCCTTGAATTTGAAATTTGAAACTTGAAATTTTGAAATTTGAAATTTTGAAATGAACCCTGAAATTTTGAAATTTTGAAATTTTGAAACTGAAACTTTGAAACCTTGAAACCCTGAAACCCTGAAAACCTTGAAACCCAATTTTGAAATTTTGAAATTTGAAATTTGAACCAAATTTTGAAATTTTGAAATTTTGAAATTTGAAATTTGAAATTTTGAAATTTTGAAATTTTGAAATTTTGAAATTTTGAAATTTTGAAATTTGAAATTTGAAATTTTAAAATTTTGAAATTTTGAAATTTTGAAATTTTTGAAATTTTGAAATTTTGAAATTTTGAAAATTTTGAAATTACAAATTTTAAAACTTTGAAATTTTAAAATTTTAAAATTTTGAAGTTTTGAAATTTTGAAAATTTGAAATTTTGAAATTTTGAAACTTTGAAATTTTAGAAATTTTAAAATTTTTTTAAAATTTTTGAAATTTTGAAATTTTGATATTTTAAAAATTTGAAAATTTGAAATTCAAAAATTTTGAAAATTTGAAGTTGTGAAATTTTAAAATTTTGAAATTTTGAAAATTAAAAACTTTGAAATGAAATTTTTAAATTTTGAAATTTTGGAATTTTGAAATTTTGAAATTTTGAAATTTTGAAATTTTGAAATTTTGAAATTTTGAAATTTTGAAATTTTGAAATTTTGAAATTTTGAAATTTTTAAGGCACTGAATCAATAATAAATATATTTTGCGAACAGCCCTGCAATACATTTTGATTTAATATTAGGTATACAGCCCTGGATTTATTTACCTCGACCAAATAACAATCGATCCTGTTTGGTCCAATCTTTAACTGCTTAATTAATACCTCCCGGAAACGGCAGTTCGTTCCCGTACGGCAGGTACACTTTCAGGTGGCACCATTTCACCATCGTTTTGCATCGCTACAAAATCCAACATCCAGGAAACCCTTTCCTGGATTTTTGACGTAAACTACGTCTAAGGGGAAGACTCAGATACAGGGTGCAAAACCGAAATTTCCAAATTCGAGACCGTCACGAAATTAGGATAGATTTCAAACGGAAATAGCGTCTTTATCTTTCGATGGATTTTCGACATTTGCTTATCAATCGATTCAGAAACTCTCCAGCAATTTGCCAATTCTATTGATACTATTGATTATCAACGTTAAACTATTGAAAATGTTATTTCTTTCCAAACCGGGTGAAAAATTCAATTCCGTTCATAAATCCCCAACACGGACATCAGATTGCAGTAAGGTACGGGCCTTTTGATACACTGCTTCGTTTTCCCTGTGTATAAAAAGCCCCGTGTTTCGCGTGCGCGCGTCATTTTCATTCTGGATGTCACGGCAAGCAGACCAGGACGTCCAGAAGCGGTCCCAGTGACAACGGCTGTCTCAGCGGTGGTGGTGCGGATGAAATTTTTTCGGTCGGTGGTGGTGGCGGTCGTGGAAGCAGCAGCACATCATTTTCATCCGTGTCCCATCTTCGGCGGATCTGGCAATCGACGGCGTTCGTTGAGCCGAATCATCGGATGGCGGTCGCGCAGCCCAGTGGCTGCTGTTAATAAGGCACGTAAGTGGCAATTAATCGGTTCTTTTCAGGACCATCATTATATTTGGGAGGAAGGTTAAGTTGAAATAATTTTCATAAAGTGCAACCGTTAGGAACTGGAAAATTCTTCGGTGAAATTTTCTAGCGTAATTCGGAGTTATATGATTTTAGTGATTGAGAATGTTGATATTAGACGAACTTTCTTCATAGAACAAAGCATAATTGTTTGGCATCGGTAGCGGAATCATAGCATTAGTGCCGGTCCGAGCATAGGCTGTCATCGGAAGATTGCTACAGCAATTTATTCACTAATGTGGCGTTTGCAACGATTTGGATGTTGTCGGCACAACATGAAATTTTCCCGCGAGACTTTATATATGCATTTTCCCTGTTGATGATTGAAAAAGAAATCGGTTCCGAGATGAACTTTATTCAAAGCGCAACCCTAACGTCGGTAGTTGAATCCCAAGCAAGTATCGGAAAGAGACCATGCAAACAATTGATTCGCATTATGACTGAAGAAAATTATGTGGCTTGTATGGCAGTATTGATGTTTGCTACC
The DNA here is from genome assembly GCF_024139115.2 of Armigeres subalbatus. Lineage (NCBI taxonomy): Eukaryota > Metazoa > Arthropoda > Insecta > Diptera > Culicidae > Armigeres > Armigeres subalbatus. Next base: position 131,682 of record NW_026941928.1, read on the forward strand.
GATTTTTTCAGGTAAACTTCGTCTAAGGGGAAGACTCAGCTACAGGGTTTAAAATGGAAATTTCCAAATTCGAGACTGTCACAAAAATTAGGATTTCAAACGCTAACAGCGTCTATATCTTTCGATGGGTTTTCGACATTTGCTTATCAATCGATTCGGAAACCCTTCAGCAATTTGCCAATTCTATTGATACTATTGATTATCATTGAATGCTTAACTTTTTTCTACAACAAATATGATTTTGAAAAAGTATCACCGGCGCGTGCTTACTCGCAATCTACATGCAGATACATTTACAGTTACATCAAACAACTGAAAACCGAAATACGCCACTCCAAAATTACGAGGTGACAATGTTAGAAAGAGACAAAAGATAGGAAAAATAACACAGTGTGTAGTGCCTCCCCGAGTCACCTTAAGGGAAGATCCTTTAATTACGTAACGCAAAAATTGGGCATTTCAACCCCCCCCTATATCACACTTTTTGTATGAAGCATCTAAAAATTATGTATGGGTCGTCACACTTCGCCCAACCCCCCTCCCCCTCTAAGCGTTACGTAATTTGTGGACGCTCCCAAGAGCCACTTACATTGATGATAGCCGATCGTTAGTACTTCATATCAAATATCATATCATATCATAACATACCAAAGAATATTGTGGCCAAATTTCATAAAATTTGGTCAACAAAAACCCCCCTGACAATAATAGAACAAAACCTGCCAAAGCCGTCATTCCCCCTACTTCATACAAGAAAATTTAATCTGAGCGCTGCTAATGTTAATGACGACGACCGCGCGATCCACACCATCGCCGGGAAAGAAATTTCCGGTAGGAGCTCCGCCGATGCCGAACCACTGGTAGTGGTATCACTACCACGGTCTGCTCTCCGCTACATCTCGAACGAAATGGCTCGCGCGCGCGGAAGGGCTGCTTTCTGGTAATCAATAAAGTTGAACCTGTAGCCACGCCCCTTTGGGGGGTGTGTGACGGTTACACAATATTTGCAGTCATACCGGACAACAAAGAGGCGGGACTGATGAGCCATCTTTATTGATTATAAGAAAACTGCTTTCTTGCGCGCGCGAGGCATTTCATTTGAAATGTCGTGGAGAGCGGTTCCAGCATCGGTTCTTCTCAGGGCCACCATTCTATACAAAGGAAGAGGCGAGGCGAATATTATTCAAAGAGCAAATTAGCCACTTGGCGACGCTATAATGTTGCCGTCCGTAGCAGAATCACGGTTGCGCCCCGGGGGGAGATTCTATATAATATGAATTCGAATGAATGGCATCAGTGGCAGCCAAGTGAAAAATGTCGGAAGTGAATCACAAGCGTGCGTTGGAGGGAGTTGCTGGAGTAAATATATTCATATGAATGGTAAATTGGTAATGTGATCGCATTTTGACGTGAACTACGGGGGAGACTCTGATACTGGGTATAAGATGAAAATTTCAAGATTGGGGACCGTCACGTAGTCATGTAAGATTTTAAAAGATAATCTTTATCTTTTGATGGATTTTTGAGATTTATATATCAAATGAATCGGAAACTCTCCACCAATTTGCAAATGTTATTGAAATTTTTGATTATCAACGTTAAACTAGTGGAAATTTCAATTCCTTCCAAAGCCAGTAAAAATTCAGACCCAATCAATAATCCTGCAACCCCAACACGGACATGAGGTTGTTATAAGTTACGGTCCTTTTCGCCCATCGCTCCATTTTTCTATGCATAAAAGACTCGTGTCTCATACGCGCACGTCATTTTCGTTCGAGCATTCCCAGAGAGCGGACACGATACTTCATTTGTAGCCTTGAGCCAGCATTGGAGGCGATTGTCGGGCGGAGACAAAGGCATCCCACAGCGATAGGCGGCAGTCAACGATGGTGGAGCGACGGTCGGGACGGCAGCCTCACTGGAGTGAAAATTTTGCCCGCTTGCGGTCCAAGCGACAACGGCTGCCGCGTTGATGTTGGTCGCGTCGTCAATGGTGGAGCTGCGGTAATTGCTGATAGTGAATGGAGTAATTTAAAGTAAATCAATTCTTTGGATTACCATCATTACCGTGGAAAAATGGTGTTAAGCTGAGAGGATTTTCCAAAGTGCAACAACTTGTGACCAGCACACTCTTGGCGTTCAGTAAAATCTTCTAGCAAGATTCTGAATTTGGTTATGTGCTGTCAGTGATTTCCAATGCGTACCATTGAGAAAAACGAACAGTGGGTAATGTCTGTGACATAACCGCTAAGTGGACGTAGGACTTGACTTGACCATGCCTTTAAGATACATATGTCCAAATTTTTCACATCAGCTATTTTTGATAAATAATCGGCGTTGCATACCATTCCTTGGCAAAATCTTCTCATCAAACCGACACAGAAATCAAATCTACCTCGAACAAGAATCATCAAAAACAATTCAGGAAGTATCTGTTCGGTCACGGAATATTAGCCTCGACAGTAGCAACCTTCCCACTGAAGGACTGCCTGAAATAAGCCACAAGTTGGCTCAGCAGGGGATGTAGGGCCGCCTAATCGGTGCGATAGCGACTGAAGGAGAACATTATTTTTAACTCTTAGAGCCTTGAAAAAGGCTGTTTGCTTCGGCTAAGTCCAAAAAGTAAGGAAACGATCTTTCCAAATAACCGCGAATTTCTAGTGGTGGTATAAAAAAGACTGAATGCTCTGCGAGCGAATGCACTTTTCTTTTATACCTTATTTTGAATCTTCTCTGCTTCCCAATTGGTGGGCCAATCAGCCAGTGTCTTGTATCCCGCTTCTTTGTCAGCCAAAGCGTCATCATCATCAACGCGTTCGAGAAGGGCTTCTTCTTTTTTACGCTTGTTGCTCGCTGCTGGCGTCTATTTCCTAACGGGACTTTTCGCTAGATACAGGCCAATAAGCCGGGCAAGCGAGCTTAGAATTGCAGTTCAGGTGGGAAGTACGTGTTCTTTTCTGAGACAACATTGTTAGTAGTAGATGGAAGGAAACACCCTGACATGGGTTTTCGGGTGATAAGATTTAGAATTGGTAACATGGGACGATCATTCAGTCACGTTCGCTTTGTGTGCGGCCAGTAGCAAACAATGTTTATCTAGATATTTCTTGATCAATGCCAAAAAACGAACAGTGGGTAGTGTCTGTGACATAACCGCTAAGTGGACGTAGGACTTAACTTGACCATGCCTTTAAGATACATAATATGTCCAAATTTCTCATATCAACTATTTTGGATAAATAATCGGCGTTGCATACCATTCCTTGGCAAAATCTTCTCATCAAACCGACACAGAAATCAAATCTACCTCGAACAAGAATCATCAAAAACAATTCAGGAAGTATCTGTCCGGTCACTGAATAGTAGCCTCGACAGTGGCAACCTTCCCACTGAAGGACGGCCTGAAATAAGCCACTAGTTGGCCCAGCAGGGGATGTAGGGCCTCCTAATCCGTGCGATAGCAACTGAAGGAGAACATTATTTTTAACTCTTAGAGCCTGTTAAGGCTGTTTGCTTCGGCTAAGTCCAAAAAGTAAGGAAACGATCTTTCCAAATAACCGCGAATTTCTAGTGGTGGTATAAAAAAGACTGAATGCTCTGCGAGCGAATGCACTTTTCTTTTATACCTTATTTTGAGTCTTCTCTGCCTCCCAATTGGTGGGCCAATCAGCCAGTGTCTTGTATCCCGCTTCTTTGTCAGCCAAAGCGTCATCATCATCAACGCGTTCGAGAAGGGCTTCTTCTTTTTTACGCTTGTTGCTCGCTGCTGGCGTCTATTTCCTAACGGGACTTTTCGCTAGCCAATAAGCCGGGCAAGCGAGCTTAGAATTGCAGTTCAGGTGGGAAGTACGTGTTCTTTTCTGAGACAACATTGTTAGTAGTAGATGGAAGGAAACACCCGGGCATGGGATTTCGGGTGATAAGATTTAGAATTGGTAACATGGGACGATCATTCAGTCACGTTCGCTTTGTGTGCGGTCACTATCAAACAATGATAGATATATATTTCTTGAACAATGCCAAAAAATCCAACATTTGATGAAAAATCGATTGATAGTTTATTAATGTTTGAGCTGTTATCGATGTTTTTTTAATCCAAATATTATGTGAGAGATTTGGACATCTTATGTTTTCGTCCTTCGTCCACTTCGCGGTTAAATCAGAACAATTATCCACTGTTAGTTTTGACGCTATTTATGAAAATCACGCATAAAATTTTATCTCTAGAATATTGGATTTGGCACCCAAGTACAATTTCTATCCCGAAGGATATTGAAAGCTTTGATATTGATCTCTATTATTGGTTCTCTGAAGAACCGTTTGTTTTTTGGACACATGCTGCATCATGTGGCTTTTCTTCAGCCTGTCTCGGCTCATCACCGATGCCGGCCGGTCTCGGCTCGACTCTGCTGCTGCTGCCGGTATCTGCTCAGCATTGCTGCTTTGTCGGGTCTGTAGGGTGGACTGCTGCTGAACTGGCTAGGTTTCGGCTGATGATGGTGGCTTCGATGGTGTCGAGCAGACTTCATTCCCTGGTGTGAGTGCTGTTCAATCGATGATGTGGTTGCTTCGCTTGTCCCGGTCAGAATGAAAGGAAAAAATCGCGTTGCGCTATTTTATGGCTTCTCGGCAGACCCAGCGGCTGCTCATTCGCTGGTGTCTGCACCAATCAGAACGTGGTAATGGAATGATGCAAGAATTATGCGGTACCCATATTTATAGGTTCCCTTGATCTCAATGCTTTTCATTGAAAACAGTTTCATGCATGCTGAAACAAGTTTTTCGGGTCTTATCAAGCATGGACATGAAAGGCATAATTGAAATCTGTCGATTGAGGGGCTTACCGCAGAAATTCTTCCACTGAGACGAACGCTACTAACGTTTAAAATCTTTCAACACAGCGTAACGCGCTCGATTTGAATATTTTGAAATGACACCCGGTATAGTAAAGAGAGACGTAAGTCCTACGTCAAAAGCTGTCAAAGAGCTGAAAAACAATAAGGCTGCGGGGAAGGACCAGCTCCCGGCTGAACTTCTCAAACATGGCAGTGTGCAGCTTTATGAAGTTCTGCACCATATTATGTCGAAAATTTGGGAAGACGAGGAAATGCCTGCTAGCTGGTTGGACGGCCTCATTTGCCCTCTCTTTAAGAAAGGGCACAGACTGGAGTGCGCCAATTACCGAGGAATAACCCTCCTTAATTCGGCGTACAAAATTATGTCCCGAATTCTGTTCAACAGATTGAGAACGCTTGAAGAGTCCTTCGTCGGCGAATACCAAGCAGGTTTTCGTGAGGGCCGATCAACGACGGATCAAATGTTTACCCTGAGACAAATCCTTGATAAATTCCGGGAGTACAACTTGCAGACACATCATCTGTTTATTGATTTCAAGGCGGCGTACGATTCAGTGAAACGGAATGAATTATGACAAATTATGCTTGAACATGGTTTTCCGGCGAAACTGATACGGCTGATTCGTATAACGTTGGACGGATCGAAATCAAGTGTAAGGGTTGCGGATGAAATATTGACGACATTTGTTACCTTAGATGGATTAAAGCAGGGTGATGCACTCTCGAACCTACTGTTCAATATAGCGCTCGAGGGAGCGATTAGGAGAGCTGGTGTGCAAAGAAGCGGTACCATTATCACAAAATCGCATATGCTCCTGGGATTTGCGGACGATATCGATATTATCGGAATTGATCGCCGTGCCGTGGAAGAGGCTTTTGCGCCTTTTAAGAGGGAGACAGCGAGGATTGGACTCACGATCAATACCAGCAAAACGAAGTACATGGTCGCTGGCAATCAACGTGGGTTCATTAGTGGTGGTGGTAGCGAAATAGTGCTGGATGGTGAAAAATTTGAAGTGGTAGAAGAATTTGTGTATCTTGGAACATTAGTGACGTACGATAATGATGTTACCCGCGAGGTGAAAAGGCGTATTGCAGCTGCAAATAGGGCTTATTACGGACTTCGTAACCAGCTTAAGTCCCGTAGTCTGCAAACAAAAACAAAACTCGCGCTGTATACTACTCTGATTCTTCCGGTGGCTTTATACGGCCATGAGACATGGACGTTAAAGGAGGCTGATCGGAGAGCTCTCGGAGTGTTTGAGCGTAAGGTGCTGCGGACAATACTCGGCGGTAAACAGGAGAACGGTATCTGGCGGCGTCGCATGAATCACGAATTGTACCAGGTGTATAAAGGGCTGGATATTATTAAGCTTATACAACACGGCAGACTACGGTGGGCTGGTCACGTTGTTCGTTAGCCGGAAGAACGACAAGCGAAGATAATATTTAGTAGAGAACCCGGAAGAGGCCGCAGGCTTCGTGGAAGGCCGCGTACACGATGGCTTTTTGCAGTTGAAGAGGACCTGAGGGTGCTCAATGTTCAGGGCGACTGGAAGCGATTGGCCCAGGATCGAGTCCAGTGGAGAAGGATACTCCATTCGGCGTAGGTTCATCGAAGAGCTGTAGCCCATCAAGTATCAAGTAAGTATATCTTAACAATAATAAGATAATGCATAATTTTAATTCTCCGATGTTCATATCATTAGAAACAAAAAAAAATTAAAAGGTATTTGATTTATTTCTTATTTTTGTGTTTTCTCCGCAGTGAGCACGCAGTGATGAAAAAATCGACGAATTTGGTGTCGTATTTCTTTGTTTCGCGATGAGATGAACATATATTCAGTGAGATGGAAATCTGCACAGTTCCCCCTATCATATTTATTTCTGGTATTATTGATCTACCTTGAAAGGAAAGAGGGGGGAGATACTATGAAATTATTAGATTCCCAATATTGTATATTGCAGTTAAATGATCTCGCTTGGTTTCAAATGCTGTTTTTTGGTAGCTTGTCAATCTCAGAGCATAAACTTCGGATGGTACACACATCCGGGGGATGCCAAATTTCCATACAAATCTGTATAGGAACCATACTTTACGGATTTATATTAATCGAGAAATATGAATGCTTTACCCTAGCTGTCTTTGAAAGGATTAAATTGAATCAATATAGCCAAACTCGAAGTGTCCGGAAATTCGAAGCAAACATGTCCGGTATTTGAAGCATCCCTTATACTGTGTCCGGATTTCGAATCAAGGGATGTTCAATGTTTTCGATTATATTAGCTATTTCGTGCATACAAAATGTCATTTTCAGTACACTACAGCAAATTTGATAAGTTAAACTTGACAGGGTGTGTTATCACTCAGTGTCTAGTACTTAATTCCGTTTGAAATATTAAACTGAAAATTCAGCAGTGCTTAGGTGTCCGAACTTCGAGTCAAAACGGTACTTTTAAAGAAGGGATCACATCCTTCATTTCCATAATACGGCCACACGCCTACTTATTAAGAAGGGATTAAATCCACCATTGCTCTAATCCAGGCATGCGCCTACTTTTGCATTGCAAATGCATTCTTTCCACGAGAGGATAAAGTCTTTTTAATATTGTTATCGACGGGTGTTATATTTACTATTCCGGGGTGTTTCCCGCACCGCTTAGTCACCATTCAGCGAACGCATAGAAAAGTTATGCCAAATGTCCGTTATGGCAAAAGACCCTTACTTTTGAAGCTGGTAACAATTATGCCAAATGTCCGTTATGCCAAATGACCGTTATGCCTAATGGCCTTTATGCCGAATGACCTTATGCCAAATGGCGTTATGTCAAATGACTTTATGCCAAATGGCCCGCTCCCGTAATAAAGCATCGAATTGATTTGAAAATATATCAAATTGACTTTTACATAGACTTTTTAAGTACGTTTAACAAAGTTACGTCACGGCATATTAATATATTTTTTGCTGTGTACCTGTTGAAAATCATCAACAATTACCTGTCGGCAAGGACATTTCGAGGCTCAATAAGCGGAGCGAGTTCCAATGCGCACAACATCGTCGCAGACGTCCTCCAGGGCAGTATCCTCGGGTCACTGCATTCCAATCTGTTCACCTTCGACATGCCAGAACCTCCAGATGGCGGCATTCTGTCTCTGTTCGCAGATGACACCACCATCGTCTACAACGGTAGAGTGATCAGAGCGCTAGTGGCAAAACTCCAACAAGGCATGGATGCCCTGACAGAGTACCTCACCAGCTGGAAGATCTGTATCAACGCGGCGAAGACCCAGGTCATCATTTTCCCCCACTTCAAATCTTCTAAACTTGTTCCACCTGGGGACTGTAAAATCATCCTCAATGGCACGACTGTGGAATGGGCCAATGAGGCCGACTACCTTGGCTTGACCCTCGACAGCAAGCTTATTTTCCGCCAACAGGTTGACAAGACGGTGACGAAGTGTAACGTTTTGTTGAAACTACTGTACCCTTTGATCAACCGCCGGGCGCCATTGTCCCTGAGAAATAAGCTTGCTGTCTACAAGCAAATCATCCTCACCGCGATTGAATACGGAATGCCAGTCTGGGAGAGCTGCGCCAAAACCCACTATCTCAAATTACAACGGTCCAAAACAAATTCCCCCTCCCAGGACAAGAACATCCGAGGTCCATCGTCTGGCCGGGATAAAAACCTTACATGAACGCTTTGGTGAGTGTACAGAAAAGTTTAGGGTTCGTTGTTCCAATCTAGGTTATCAAATTATTATTGTAAATATTAGTGTAAAAAGTTAGTTAGATTATCACATTTTAAACTAAACAAATGCCTTATAAAGGCTGTAATGTTAAATATAACTATTTTGAAAATATGATAAACTAATGAAGAAGAACAGAAATAACTAAAACTAAAGATGAAGGGCCAAGTGGCGAACCACTTATAATTTAAAAATAATGTTAAGAACAAATACAGAATATGAATGAATTTTGATCGGGATTCCGCAAAGAGCGGATCAACAAGATTTGATGCATTGGAGCGGACGCAGCAGCACGAAGGCGCAGGTAGCACCACTGGCAATGCTGAAAATTTATTCCAAACTAGCAGACCCAACGAACTTCGTATCGCCTAAAATTGATTTATTGTTCGCTTTGTTGAGTTCTCGAGTTATGCAGAAGTTTCTGTTTAATTTATACGGGAGCCCGCCTTTCCAAAGGAAGGAGGGGTCTCGAACCATCCTAAGAACCTTCACAGGCCCCAAAAAACCTCTGCATACAAATTTTCACGAAGATCGGTTCAGTAGTTTCGGAGTCTATTAGGTTCAGACAGACAGAAATTAATGTTCATGTATATAAGATGGTGGAGGCTTAGCAAAAAATCGTCGAGTGGCTGTCTGACAACTTCAAAGCCAAGGTTCCGACAAGCGTTTGGATGCAATAAGTTATTGGAAAGGCGCATTGGGAAAATAAAATTGGTTCTGCTCAGAATTGATTGCAAAAATGGACTATTTCGGTGGCATCGGCGTTTGGCGTGGCAGCTTGGTTGCTGTGAGTGATTCCATCCATTCAAACATATTTGTTGCATCATCTCTTCCGTCGAGCGCTAGTGATTCTGCTACCGAAGTGTAACTTTGTGCCGTCGCCAAACAATTAAGTTTTGCACTTTCAAGAGAATTTATCACGGATTGTTTTTCTTTTGTATAAAATGGTGGCCCGAAATAAATCGATTCCAATTCCAATGACTATTGTCCAATAAAAGCCAGTCGAGTGGCTTCAGCGGAGATGGGGCCGATGATTCATGTTAATTCCACGTTCGGAGACTCAAAGTCCCGTCGTCGGGGGTGACAATGGGTCAAATGGGGGTGAGAATGAGTCACTGTTTCAACTACTTAGAATACTTGTAGAATGGATTAAATGTATCTAAGGGCAAGAAGACTAAAATATAAGATACCTTTTTGACGGATTTTGCTCTACGACCTCCAGGCTGCCGGTCAGCCATGACCCATTCTCACCATTCTCACGCAGTTTGCTCAATGTTAATAAAGAAACACAAATTATCATGGCATATAGGGGAACGGTTCGCCACTTCATCTCATAGCTCCTATTTCCATCCCATCAAAAACAAAGCAATGGAAAGGAATTTGGCTTGTTTATTATTTTTGTGATTTTTTTCAGCAGTGAGCACGCGTGTTGACAAAAAGAAGCGACGAATTTGGTGCCGTATTTCTTTGTTTAGCGATGAGATGGATATATGTACAGTGAGATGAAGATCGGAACAGTTCCCCTACCATCAATTTCGAATAGCTACATAGTCCTACGTCACCTTTGCGTACAACCCGATTGGGCTGCACCTTTCAGTTTTTTCTATATTGAATCATTGTGGATTTTGAAGGGACCACAAAACCGCCGATAAATAGAACATAACTAGCAAAAGCTATAGTTTGCCTCGTTTCAATTTAAATTCAAAGTTTCTAAAAAGAATGATTTTACCAGCGTTCCAAGATCTATTTAGATAAATTTTAAACTCTCTTTTCTCTTTTCAGTGCAAATCAACAAATTTACTGACATCTCATTGAATTTATTCCCCCCTAACACGGGGTTAAAATCCAAGGACATTCTACCGCAAACCCGAGAGACCAATTGCAACTTCCTACCGATAGAAGAGACCCCACCGAAAAACACTCAACCCAGCACGTCATCGAAATGGTTTTTTACCTCCAACTGCAATGAGCAGAGTGGATGTGCAGCCACCAAAAAACATCCCCGGTCTCCGGACTGTATTTTGGAGAATTTAATGGAGGTAAGTTATTTATTCACCAATGGTGATGGCGGTGATGTTGCCTTGCCACTGAAAAGGCTTGAGTTTGCAAATGCCAGACTGGAACGAATATGGATGTCCAAGTAGCATTTTGCATTCTGTTTGAATTTATTATAGTTTTATCACAGTTTAATCATAGTTTTCGTCTGGTTCAAGTTACCTCTATGATACATTCTCATATAATGGTTTTTACCCTTAAATGCGCAATGTTGTTTTAAAACAACAAACCGCAAATGCGCTTATTGGTATGAATTTAATTCAAGACAAAATTTTCAAAACGACTTATCTGCTTTTGTAAACAGAGATTGAAACGACGATTTAACGAATCTGATAGCTCTCCCACGCAAACCAACACCATCAATAGGTAGGTGAAGGATGCCGCTACATGTTGATGGTGTTGGTTTGCGAGGGAGAGCTATCAGATTCGTCAAATCTTCGTTTGAATCTTTGTTTACAAAAGCAGATAAGTCGTTTTGAAAATTTTGTCTTGAATTATTATTTACGTTAAAACTATTTTTGTCGATTTCTAAAAAAAAATCGCCTTGCGTCTTTAAGGGTTAAGATATGCTCCATATTAAACTGTTTATTTTGATGAATCATCCAGCAAGAGTACTTTCTCGTAACTCAAACCATATAGTTTTGAGAAAGATTTATGATGCTCTCCATTAGGTAAGAATCATCTTGAGAATCCACCATAAAACATTCTTAAAACTATGTAGTTTTAAATGGAAGAAAGTGCTCTTCTTCAAGAACACAAATCATCAGTTTAGGTTGCGAATCACAATTTGAAGTTTATTATTCCAACGTATGTAAAGTAACTACCGTGGGGCATCGAAATCCGTACACTTAAGCACCTTAGTATATGAAAAAGTCATTAAAAAATAAGAATCGAATGTAAACGTTTTTGTCATTGACACAGGAACATGAAAGCTTCTACTTTTGAAGTGTTTCACATTTACTCATTAAAAGCTGTGAAAAACATGATAAAATAATCAACTACTCCTGACTCGAAAGAAAATCAACTACTCCTGACTCGAAATCCTTCCACCGTGGACGGGTTTCGAATCAAAGGATCAAAATCCGTACAGCTATTTTTTAACTAAATATAAATTGAAGCAGTCTGATTGACTGAACTACCACTGTAAATAGTTCGATACGCACCTTTAGAAACGACCCCTTCGATTTGTATTCCGCTTATCTTATGTAATGATTCGCAATTAGCAATTAAAACACAGTTACTTTTGGTTCAATTATGCTCTAATCGAAAACAAAATGGCGGCAAAAACTCCGCGTTTGGTGGGTGGAGATTTGTTTTTGATTTTTGTTGTTTTAATTTCAAAGCCTTCTTTCCATTTCTATGCCCAAAAAGCTTACTTCCAAGTATCTGAACATGATAAAATAAATTATTTCTACATTAGTTGTCTTCAACCCCCTTTAATTTATTGAGATCTAATGAGGTGGACGGATTTCGGTGCTGTACGGATTTCGGTCCCGCACGGTATTTTATTTCGACGCCGACGATAGGCGTCACATCTGCCACGAACAATTTTTTGACGTAGGACTACGTCTGTGTTTTCTATATTGGGGTACACTTTACGATTGCGAAAATCGGGGACCGTCACGAAAATATGATAGACTTTAAACTTTAATATCTAAGCCGTTTCTCGATGGATTTTCAATTTTTTTGGACCATTCGAACAAGGATGAGTCAACGCTTCTTTGTTTTTATATGAAAATACTGAATTTAAACTATTTATTATCGAAAATTGATAAAAAGTTTAGAAATAGGTCAACCAACCAATCACGCACATGCATCACTAGCACAGACATCAAAAATCAATCACTTGCGGGTTTGGATCTAATCCTCAGTTTGAACAAGATTTTACGCAGAGCAGACGCATCAAAGCGATCGCAGCGGAGCGGACACAGCATCATGGAGGCGCTAATGACATTTTCAAAGGAAATCCATCGCATTGGTGGTGGTGCTCGATGTGTTGCTGCAGATCATTCAACCTCAACGAACCAGAATTTCATATGAAGAAAAGGTTGACCATAAAAATAGCACTGTGGCGATCCCGCACATCCAGTGCCGATGCTGAAAATTTATTACAAATTGTGGTGTCAGTTAGTTGGAAAGGAACCTTGGGAAAAGAAAATTGGTTCTTCTCAGGACCAACATTTTACGAAAAGAAAGAGTTAATTGCCAAAATGGACTGTTTCGGTGGCATCGGGTTTGGCGTGGTAGTTTGGTTGCTGTTAGTGATTCCATCCATTCAAATTCACTACATCATCTCCCTCCGACGCGCTATCAAATTCGCTATTTACGATTGAGTTTTGCACTTTGAAGAAAGTTTATTTCGGATAGTCGGATCAACCTTCTTTTGTATAAAATCAATGAAGACGCCACCTCAGTGGAAACTTTCTACAGCAACCACCCATCGGTGAACGTCGCTCGGACAGACAGATGGCAAGAGATAATAATTGGTAATATGGAGAAACTTCGTCTTGAGTGAAATTTCTGCTGTTATTCCTCGTAACAATACACATCTAAGATAAACTACATCTCATAACCAAATTCAGAATCGAGAAAATTTCATAGGATTCTTAGAATTTGTCATTCTCCGAATGGTCCGTTGTCTGCGAAATCCCGATCGAAATAGCTCGCGCGCGCCGAAAAGCAGCTTTCTTATATCTAATGAACTAATTCCATTAGACCCGCCCCTTCATTAATCGTTATGAGTGCACATTATATTTACACCCATATCAGATCACAAAGGGGCGGGGCTAACGGGCTTAATTTATTAAATACAAGAAAGCTGCTGTTCAGTGCGCGCGAGCCATTTTGATCGGGATTTCACAGAGAGCGGTTCGACATTCAATGCAGCGGAGCGGACACAGCAGCACGGAGTGGATGGAAATGCTGAAAATTTATTTCAACTTTTGGAGGCTTAGCGAAAAATCATCAAGTGGCGGTCGGACAGTTGTAACGCAAGGTGTCGGCAAGTGATTGCTGCAGTTAGTTATTGGACATAAGGCGCATTGGGAAAAGAAAATTAGTTCTTCTCAGGACCAACATTTTATGAAAAGAAAGAGTTAATTGCGAAAATGGACTGTTTCGGTGGCATCGGGTTTGGCGTGGAAGCTTGGTTGCTGTTAGTGATCCCATCCATTCAAATTTATTGCATCATCTCCCTCCGACGCGCTATCAAATTCGCTATTTACAATTGAGTTTTGCACTTTGAAGAAAGTTTATTTCGGATAGTCGGATCAACCTTCTTTTGAATAAAATCAATGAAGACGCCACCTCTTAGGAAACTTTCTACAGCAACCACCCATCGGTGAACGTCGCTCGGACAGACAGATGCCAAGAGATAATGTTTGGTAATATGAAGAAACTTCGTCTTGATTCAAATTTATGTTGTTACTCTTCACAACAATACACATCTTAGATAACCAACAGCTTTTAACCAAATTCAGAATCTCGCGAGAAAATTTCATAAGATTCTTAGAATTTGTCATTCTCCGAATGGTCCGTTGTCTACTGCGGAATCCCGATCAAAATGGCTCGCGCGCGTCGAAAAGCAGCTTTCTTATATCTTATGAAGTAATTCCATTAGCCCCGCCCCTTCATTTATCGTTATTAGTGCTCATTTTATTTAGACCCATATTAGATCACAAAGGGGCGGGGCTAACGGGCTTAATTTATTAAATACAAAAAAGCTGCTATTCGGCACACGCGAATATCAGTTCAAGACATCAACACGTACGGACGTGTTTTTTGCTCGCGCATTTTTTCGAAGTGTTTTTTCTCGTTCTTTCGCTGTTTACGTTTTCGCTTGTCGCGTTGGCGTTATTTTCTCCCGGACCCGTCATGGAGACTCGGTGGCCGATTCGGTCGCTGGAAAAGTGCCTAAGCGCACTGCTCTTGGAGGCGCGGGTAACCCTCCAAGCAGCTTTGCAGAGCAACGTGTTCTCGCCGTTGCCGCTTGATGACGCCGGCAATCCGCCGAAAAGAGGAAGAAGCAGCAATCGCAGCTGCCGCAGGTGCAACCGGAGCGGAAGGAGAAGTGCCCGCCCGTGTTTGTGAAGGGCGATCCGCCGGATTTACGCCCAAAAATTCGCCAGCTGATCGCTAAGGGGCTGAAATGTACTTTTCGGCTCTGCAGCGAGGGCGTGAAAGTGATGCCGGCCAACAGGGACCATCATCAATCCGTCGTGGAGTTCCTCGAGGTCCACAAGTATGAGTACTACACTCATGACCACCCCGGCACGAAGCCGCTCAAGGCTTTGCTGCGAGGACTTCACGACATGAAGGAGGAAGAGCTCCAAGCAGAGCTTGAAAGTTGCGGACTGAAGCCAGTAGCCGTCCACAAGATCGCTCGTCACGACAAGGCGAGGAAATATCGCGACCAGCTTTACCTGATCCATCTGGAGCATGGCTCCACTACCTGGAAGGACCTGAAGCTGGTTGGCGTTATAAATTACACCGTCGTTGACTGGGAGCGATATCGGCCAGTGCACCGCGATGTCACGCAATGCACCAACTGCTTCAATTTCGGGCACGGCACCAGAAACTGCCGCATGAAGCCGCGCTGCAACAAGTGTGGCGAACCCCATCCGACTGACGAGTGCGACAAAATGGAGGTGGCCGATCCCAAGTGCGCCAACTGTGGCGACAAACATCGGGCCACCACAAAGGGCTGCCCAAAGCGAGCCGAGTTCCTGGAAATCCGGAAGAAGGCTTCCACCAGGACCATTCCGAAGAAGAACCGTGTTCCTGTAATCAACGAGGTGAACTTTCCAGTTATCCCGGCTCCCGTCGTGTGATTCCAATACTCCCCACCGCTACAGCCGCACAAGCGACTGGCAGCGGCAGCTGCATCGGTCCAAGCTCCAGCATCGTCGGCACCATCCATCAGCGAATGGCCCCGCTTCCTCCTCCTGGGTTCCGTCGGCAGTCGGAGAACGAAGCCGTCCCACCGGAAGAATCTGCCCCGCTGTACACTCCGGAGCAGCTGATGCCGATCTTCGCGCAGCTCGCCACTCGACTGCGCGGCTGCAAAACCCGATTCGACCAGGTCTTCACACTTGGCATGTTCATCATTGAAAATGGCTGCTAGGGTGGGCCTGGTCAACTGTAACGCTTGCTCGCTAAAGAGCAAAACAATCGAGCTGAAGGATTTCCTTGAGGAGAAGGAAATAGACGTGGCGTTCATCACCGAAACGCACCTAAAACCGGAGGTGAACATCAACATCCCGGACTTCCGCATCGTGCGACTCGACCGGCCGACCAGGGAGGCGGTGTGGCCATCGCTCTTCGCTACAATATCAACTGTCGTCTGCTTCCAAGCTTCCAGCTCAGTGTCATCGAGGCCATCGGTGTCGAAATCACCACTTCGGTCGGCACAATCGCGCTCATCGCGGCGTACTGTCCAACGCAAGCCAAAGCCGGCGATGGATCATCGGCTACCCTTCGGAGGGACATCGTCAAGCTGACGCGGAGGCAAGGCCAGTATATCATTGCCGGCGACCTGAATGCCAAACATCAAGCCTGGGGCAACAGTCGCGGCAATCGAAACGGCACCATCTGGAGCAACGACATGGAGGAAGGCCACTACACGATCCTGAGCCCGGCTTCCCACTCGGCTGAGTCGGTCCGGTGCCCACGCAACGCTCGACCTCTACGTAACAAACCTGAGTGACCACGTCTCGCAGCCGGTTGTATACCAGGAGCTCAGTTCGGATCACTATCCGGTGGTGGCGGAACTGGGCTCCTCGGTCAATCGGCACCAGCAGTTACGGCGGAACTACCACCGAGTGAACTGGCAGCGTTTCCAGCAGTGCGTCGATAACACCGTCGACTACGAGGTGCGTCCGGAGACGCCGGAAAGTATCGACCGTCAGCTGTGCGCTATCGAGGAGGCGATCACGGCGGCCCGAGAGCAACACGTACCGACGGCTCGGCAGGTAAGCAACTCCTTAAACATCGATACACTCACCAAAGATTTGATTCGATTGCGGAATGTCACTCGCAGGCAGTTTCAGCGTACTGGACTGCCTGAGCTTAAGGCACGCTGCAATCGAATCACAAAACTTATCAAGGCCAGAATGGTGGACCTCAAAAATAACGACTTCTCGAATAAGATCCGCACTCTCCCAGATTATGCTAAGCCGTTCTGGAAAATGACCAAAATTCTAAAATCCAAGCCTCGGCCCATTCCACCTTTGATCCCACTAGACAATAATGGCTCTAAGGATCGCTTGATAACTCCTGCAGAGAAGGTCGCTGAAATAGGTCGTCACTTCGTCAGCTCACACAATCTTGGGCAGAACATCGTCAGTCCACACGAAGCAGCCGTCAACGAGCATGCTAACAACATCCATTTGATTCCCAACGACTTCTCGGAGGAGTTGGAGATCTCAACTGACGAATTGACGGCCTATATCAAATCGTCGAAGAACATGAAGGCCCCAGGCTTCGACAGCATCCTGAATCCCGAGCTCAAACACATGAGTGCGCCGTTCTTGGAGCACCTCTCGCTGATCTTTAATCAGTGTCTCCGGCTTAGCTACTTCCCATCGTCCTGGAAGTCAGCGAAAGTCATCCCCATCCGGAAGCCTGGGAAGGATCCTTTCTCCCCAAAAGTTATCGACCCATCAGCCTTCTCTCAGGGTTATCCAAGCTATTCGAAAAGCTATTCATCATCGGTTACTTGAGTCTGCCGAAAATCTCAACATCTTGCTCGAGGAACAGTTTGGTTTCCGACGCGGTCGCTCAACTGTACACCAACTGACCTGAGTTACCAACGTCCTCAGACGGAACAAGTTTGTCTCGAAAACATCCGCCATGGCCTTACTCGATGTCGAGAAGGCATTTGACAATGTATGGCATGATGGCCTGGTGTACAAACTACAACGCTACAATCTTCCCAGCTACCTGGTGAAAATCATCAACAATTACCTGTCGGCAAGGACATTCCGGGTCTCAATCAGCGGAGCGAGTTCCAATGCGCACAACATCGTCGCAGGCGTTCCCCAGGGCAGTATCCTCGGGCCCCTGCTTTTCAATCTGTTCACCTCCGACATGCCAGAACCTCCAGAAGGCGGCATTCTGTCTCTGTTCGCAGATGACACGTCCATCGTCTACAACGGTAGAGTGATCAGAGCGCTAGTGGTAAAACTCCAACGAGGCCTGGATGCCCTGACAGAGTACCTCACCAGCTGGAAGATCTGTATCAACGCGGCGAAGACCCAGGTCATCATTTTCCCCCACTCCAAATCCCCTAAACTTGTTCCGCCTGGGGACTGCAAAATCATCCTCAATGGCACGACCGTGGAATGGGCCAATGAGGCCGGCTACCTTGGCTTGACCCTCGACAGCAAGCTTATTTTCAGGCAACAGGTTGACAAAACGGTGACAAAGTGTAACGTCTTGTTGAAACTACTGTACCCTTTGATCAACCGCCGGTCGTCATTGTCCCTGAAAAATAAGCTTGCTGTCTACAAGCAAATCATCCTCCCTGTGATCGAATATGGCATGCCGGTCTGGGAGAGCTGCGCTAAAACCCACCACCTCAAACTTCAACGGGTCCAAAACAAATTCCTGAGGATGATCCTCAACACCCTCCCAGGACAAGAACATCCGAGGTCCACCGTCTGGCCGGAATAAAAACCTTACATGAACGCTTTGGTGAGTGTAAAGAAAAGTTTAGGGTCCGTTGCTTGCATTCGGATCAGGCTCCAATTAGGGCGCTAGTTCCAATCTAGGTTATCAAATCTCTTATTGTAAATATTAGTGTACATAGTAGTTAGGTTATCAAATTTAAAAAAACACACCAGCGCCTCCTAAAGGCCGTCATGATATATCATATTAACACTTAAATAACAATGTAAACATAAAAATTTAAAATTGAAGTTGGAGGGCCAAGCCGGCCGAACACTGTACATGTAAAAAAAAATAATTGTAGAACAGAAAATGAAACAATAAAGAAGAATTTTACTACTACTACACACGCGAATATGGCATGCCGGTCTGGGAGAGCTGCGCTAAAACCCACCACCTCAAACTTCAACGGGTCCAAAACAAATTCCTGAGGATGATCCTCAACACCCCTCCCAGGACAAGAACATCCGAGGTCCACCGTCTGGCCGGAATAAAAACCTTACATGAACGCTTTGGTGAGTGTAAAGAAAAGTTTAGGGTCCGTTGCTTGCATTCGGATCAGGCTCCAATTAGGGCGCTAGTTCCAATCTAGGTTATCAAATTTTTTATTGTAAATATTAGTGTACATAGTAGTTAGGTTATCAAATTTTAAAAAACACACCAGCGCCTCCTAAAGGCCGTCATGATATATCATATTAACACTCAAATAACAATATAAACATGAAAATTTAAAATTGAAGTTGGAGGGCCAAGCCGGCCGAGCACTGTACATGTAGAAAAATAATAATTGTAGAACAGAAAATGATGAAATAAAGAAGAATTTTACTACTACTACACACGCGAGCCGTTTTGATCGGGATTCGGTTCGACATTCGATGCAGCGGAGCGGACACAGCAGCACGAAGGCGGTCGGACAATTTCAACGCAAGGTACTGTCAAGCGTTTGGATGCAGTTAGTTATTGGAAAGACGCATTGGGAAAAGAAAATTGGTTCTTCTCAGGATCAGTATTTTATGGAAAGAAAGAGTTAATTGCGAAAATGGATAGTTTCGGCGGCATCGGGTTTTGCGTGATAGCTTGGTTGCTGTTAGTGATTCCACCCGTTCAAATTAATTGCATCATCTCCCTCCGCCACGCTATCAAATTTGCAAGTTACGATTGAGTTTTGCACTTTGAAGAAAGTTCATGTCGGATTGTCGGATCAACCTTCTTTTGTGTAAAAACCTTTTTGGAGGACACCATCCTCAAAAATGTCCGAAATAAAGAAGAAATAAGCAGAATCAGAAGTGGCGTGAAACCAAACACAAATATATTTAAGTTTTCGTAGGGATTACGAAGAAAAGGTTTTAAAAAAAACTACACTACCAGTTACAAGGCTAACAACAGAATGAATGAATTCTCTTTATTGTTCCGTATTTATTAACTCTAGCACTTCGTTATCACTACTATTCTCCTAACATCATTATCTATGCAGCAAGTCGTTGTCGTCTTGTGCCGGGTAGGCATCCGGTTAGTTGAACTCAGAAGCGTGGGCGTGCACTTCTTATACTTATCTCTTATGCTGTGCACTGGTCCTTTGCCTTCTTGGAAAACATGTTGTCTCGTGTTCTCAACGTTCTTCCGTTGATCGGCTTATCTGCTTATGCTCTGTGAATTGAGGGTGTTGTGATGTTGCGCCTCTTATGCTACCCGTGCTGTAACTCGTTATCTGGATACATCCGGTTATTGGTGCCAAGTGGTGAAAAGGGCAATCTTATTTGTAACTTTTATATGCAACGTTTGGTCTTCGCCCGCGATGTAAGCGTTCGAGGCAAAGTAAGGATTGTGATGTCCCCGACTGAAAGCCAGTCGAGTGGCTTCAGCGGCCAATGAGTCATGTTAATTCCACGGTAAGAGACTCAAAGTCCATCCAACTGGGAACAACTATTCGACTTCTTGATTCAGTTGGCCTCCGAACAGTTTGCTCAATGTTAATAAAACGACACAAATTATTATGGCAAATACTATCAATTTCGAATAGCTACGTAGTCCTACGTCACCTTTGCGTACAACCCGATTGGGCTGCACCTTTGAGTTTTTTTATTGAGTTATGACCTTTAGGAGTAGAGGGTAGAGTGTCGAAGAAGGGTTATTTGAATCAAGAAATAATGTCGATCAAATGTTAACTAGAAGGTAAACCATTTTGTTATATGCCTTGCTTTTTGACGTAAACTACGTCTAAGGGGAAGACTCAGATACAGGGTGTAAAACCGAAATTTCCAAATTCGAGACCGTCACGAAATTAGGATAGATTTCAAACGCCAATAGCGTCTTTATCTTTCGATGGATTTTCGACATTTGCTTATCAATCGATTCAGAAACTCTCCAGCAATTTGCCAATTCTATTGATACTATTAATTATTAACGTTAAACTATTGAAAATGTTGTTTCTTTCCAAACCGGGTGAAAAATTCAATTCCGTTCATAAATCCCCAACACGGACATCAGATTGCAGTAAGGTACGGGCCTTTTGATTCACTGCTTCGTTTTCCCTGTGTTTAAAAAGCCTCGTGTTTCGCGTGCGCGCGTCATTTTCATTCTGGATGTCACGGCGAGCGGACCAGGCGTCCAGAAGCGGTCCCAGTGACAACGGCTGTCTCAGCGGTGGTGGTGCGGATGAAATTTTTTCGGTCGGTGGTGGTGGCGGTCGTGGAAGCAGCAGCACATCATTTTTATCCGTGCCCCATCTTCGGCGGATCTGGCAATCGACGGCGTTCGTTGAGCCGAATCATCGGATGGCGGTCGCGCAGCCCAGTGGCTGCTGTCAATAAGGCACATAAGTGGCAATTAATCGGTTCTTTTCAGGACCATCATTATATTTGGGAGGATGGTTAAGTTGAAATAATTTTCCTAGAGTGCAACCGTTAGGAACTGGAAAATTCTTCGGTGAAATTTTCTAGCGTAATTCGGAGTTGTATGATTTTAGTGATTGAGAATGTTGATATTAGACGAACTTTCTTCATAGATCAAAGCATAATTGTTTGTTTCATAATCGGTAGCGGAATCATAGCATTAGTGCCGGTCCGAGCATAGGCTGTCATCGGAAGATTGCTACAGCAATTTATTCACTAATGTGGCGTTTGCAACGATTTGGATGTTTTCGGCACAACATGAAATTTTCTCGCGAGACTAATTTTGTATTTTTCCTGTTGATTGAAAAAGAAATCGGTTCCGAGATGAACTTTATTCAAAGCGCAACGCTAACGTCGGTAGTTGAATCCCAAGCAAGTATCGGAAGGAGACCATGCAAACAATTGATTCGCATTATGACTGAAAAAAATTGTATGGCGTCAGTATTGATGTTTGCTACAGATTTTTTGACGTAAACTTCGTCTAAGGGGAAGACTCAGATACAGGGTTTAAAACGGAAATTTCCAAATTCGAGACTGTCACAAAAATTAGGATAGATTTCAAACGCTAATAGCGTCTTTATCCGGCGCGTGCTTACTCGCAATCTACATGCTGATACCACAGACAAACAGACATAACACATTGATCATTTACTCATCAAATTAATCGTCGTTCAAACACTAACGACATCTGTTGATTTCAGTTAGTTGGGCAAATCACGAACCAGGTGGCGGTAGTGAGCAAACGTCAAACTCGAGCAAAAACGATGAGCGCGCCACGAGGGATCGATTGGCCAACTAATGATTATTTGAATTGACCAGTAAATCAGTGAACGATGGAAATTTGTCGAGTGTTATGTCTGTTTGTCTGTGCTGATACATTAACAGTTACATCAAACAACTGAAAACCGAAATACGCCACTCCAAAATTACGAGGTGACAATGTTAGAAAGAGACAAAAGATAGGAAAAATAACACGGTGTGTAGTGCCTCCCCGAGTCACCTTAAGGGAAGATCCTTTAATTACGTAACGCAAAAAATGGGCATTTTCAACCCCCCCTCCCCACTATGTCACACTTTTTGTATGAAGCATCTAAAAATTATGTATGGGTCGTCACACTTCGCCCAACCTCCCCTCCCCCTTCTAAGCGTTACGTAATTTGTGGACGCTCCCAAGAACCACTTTCATTGATGGTAGCCGATCGTTAGTACTTCATGTCAAATATCATATCATATCATAGCATATCAAATAATATTGTGGCCAAATTTCATAAAATTTGGTCAACAAACCCCCCCACCCCACCGAAAATAATAGAACAAAACCTGCCAAAGCCGTCATTCCTCCTACATCATACAAGAAAATTTAAACTGAGCGCTGCTAATGTTAATGACGACGACCGCGCGACCCACACCATCGCCGGGTATAAAATTTCCGGAAGGGGTAGGAGCCCCGCCGATGCCGAAGGTGGTACCACGGTCTGCTCTCCGCGACATCTCGAACGAAATGGCTCGCGCGCGCGGAAGAGCTGCTTTCTTGTAATCAATAAAGTTGAACCTTTAGCCACGCCCCTTTGGGGGGTGTGTGACGGTTACACAATATTTGCAGTCATACCGGACAACAAAGAGGCGGGACTAATGAGCCATCTTTATTGATTATAAGAAAACTGCTCTCCCGCGCGCGCGAGGCATTTCAGCACCTAAAAACTCATGGATGAGTTGAATCATCGTATATTTTCTGTATGTATGTAGAATCACGAGCGCGCGTAAAACGGAGAAGCTGCAAAAATGTGTTCGCATGGATGACTATCTACCAAAATTATAAGTCTTTCTCAGAATCGTGCTCTCGTGATTCTACTACCGACGGAAAACAATCTGCCAAGCAATTAAGTTTTACTTTGATCAAAATTCATCTCACCTCAAGTTGTGACTTGAGAGCTACTTTCATTGATGGTAGCCAATCGTTAGTAGGGGAAATTACGGCTTTGGCAGGTTTTGTTCTATTATTGTCAGGAGGTTTTCTGTAACTAATTATGCTCAAATTTGGCCTAAACATTCTTTGCATATCAAAGAATATTGTGGCCAAATTTCATAAAATTTGGTCAACAAAAACCCCCTGACATCAGAACAAAACCTGCCAAAGCCGTCATTCTCCCTACTTCATACAAGAAAATTTAATCTGAGCGCTGCTAATGTTAATGACGACGACCGCGCGACCCACACCATCGCCGGGAATAAAATTTCCGGTAGGTGCTCCGCCGATATCAAAGATGGTACCACGGTCTGCTCTTCGCGACATCTCAAACGAAATGGCACGCGCGCGCGAAGGACTTGCTTTCTTGTAATCAATAAAGTTGAACCTGTAGCCACGCCCCTTTGGTGAGTGTGTGACGGTTACACAATATTTGTATTCATACCGGACAACAAAGAGGCGGGACTAATGATCCATCTTTATTGATGATAAGGAAACTGCTCTCCCGCGCGCGCGAGGCATTTCATTTGAAATGTCGTGGAGAGCGGTTCCAGCATCGGCAGAGTTGCCGAGCGAATTCCAGCTTGTGTCGTCAATCATGTGGTCTTCGTCGACATATTTGAAATTAATCGGTTCTTCTCAGGGCCACCATTCTACACAAAGGAAGATTGAGGCGAGGCGAATTTTATTCAAAATGA
This sequence comes from Armigeres subalbatus, assembly GCF_024139115.2. Lineage (NCBI taxonomy): Eukaryota > Metazoa > Arthropoda > Insecta > Diptera > Culicidae > Armigeres > Armigeres subalbatus. The sequence continues at coordinate 155,564 of NW_026941928.1, forward strand.
AAATAAACCGCTTGGCGACGCCATAAAGTTGCCTGCCGTCCGTAGCAGAATCACGAGCGCGCATCGGAGGGAGATGGCTTCAGTGGCAGTGAAATTCTTATTCGGTTTTGTTATTCCAGCAGCACAATTACGGGCGCGCGTCTTGGTCTTAGGTGCTGCAAATATGTATTCGTATGGATGGCGTCAGTTGTTCCCAAGTGAAATTTTCTATCAAGATAATGATTTTTCAGAATCACCATTTTACACAAAAGAATTAATTTGCCAGCATTTTTGACGTAAACTACGTCTAAGGGGAAGCCTCAGATACAGGGTGCAAAATGAAAATTTCCAAATTGGGGACGGTCACGAAATCATGTAACATTTCAAACGGTAAAAGCGTTTTTATCTTTCGATGGATTTTCGACATTTGTTTATCAATCGATTCGGAAACACTCCATCAATTTGCCAATCCTATTGATACTATTGATTATCAACGTTAAACTATTGAAAATGATAAGAAAATTATTTTGAGCTTTTTAGTGGAATGTTTTCACCTGTCATAAGACGAGTTTATACAATCCCATTGAATTCCACCACTTAATTGTATCTTGACAGATACGTATTTCGACCTCAACAGTAAGGCCGTCTTCAGTGTCTCGTACTTGACTCGACGAAGTCGAACGACGAAGTTGTCTTATGACGGGCTATTGAAAATGTTATTTCTTTTCAAACCGGGTGAAAAATTCAATCCCGTTCATAAATCCCCAACACGGACATCAGATTGCAGTAACGTACGGGCCTTTTGATCCACTGCTTCGTTTTCCCTGTGTATAAAAAGCCCCGTGTTTCGCGTGCGCGCGTCATTTTCATTCTGCATGTCACGGAGAACGGACGATTTCGTTCGCACGAGAGGGCTCGTTGATTGAGATTTACGAGTCATGATGCGGATGAAACTTTTCGTCAGGTGGTGGTGGCGGTCGTGGCCATCGTAGAGACCCGCAAGAAAATTTCATCCGAGTGCTGTTGATGCTGACGACGACGACCGCGCGACCCACATCATCGCCGGGAATAAAATGTCCGGTAGGAGCTCCGCCGATGCCGAAGGTGGTACCATGGTCTGGTCTCCGCGACATCTTGAACGAAATGGCTCGCGCGCGCGGAAGAGCTGCTTTCTTGTAATCAATAAAGTTGAACCTGTAGCCACGCCCCTTTGGTGAGTGTGTGACGGTTACACAATATTTGCAGTCATACCGGACAACAAAGAGGAGGGACTAATAAGCCATCTTTATTGGTTATAAGAAAACTGCTCTCCCCCGCGCGCGTGGCGCAATCAGCCTCATTCCAGTTCAAGACAGCAGCATGTACGGACGTGTTTTTTGCTAGCGCAATTTTGACGTAAACTACGTCTAAGGGGAAGACTCAGATACAGGGTGTGAAACCGAAATTTCCAAATTCGAAACCGTCACGAAATTAGGATAGATTTCAAACGCTAATAGCGTCTTCATCTTTCGATGGATTTTCGAGATTTGCTTATCAATAGATTCGGAAACTCTCCAGCGATTTGCCAATTCTATTGATACTATTGATTATCAACGTTAAACTATTGAAAATGTTATTTCTTTTCAAACTGGATGTAAAATTCAATTCTGTTCATAAATCCCCAACACGGACATCAGATTGCAGTAAGGTACGGGCCTTTTGATCCACTGCTTCGTTTTTCCTGTGTATAAAAAGCCCCATGTTTCGCGTGCGCGCGTCATTTTCATTCTGGATGTCACGGAGAACGGACCAGCGCAGTTCCAGCGATAACGCCTGTGTTTGGTCTGTTGTGGTAAAAACTTATGGACGATTCAAATCAAGCCCAACTCAGCACCTAAAAACTCATGGATGAATTGATTCATCGTATGTTTTCTGTATGTATGTAGAATCACGAGCGCGCGTCAAACGGAGAAGCTGCAAAAATGTATTCGCATGGATGACTATCTACTAAAATTATAAGTCTTTCTCTGAATCGGGATCTCGTGATTCTACTACCGACGGAAAACAATCTGCCATCACCAAGCAATTAAGTTTTACTTTGATCAAAATTCATCTCACCTCAAGTTGTGACTTGAGAGCTACTTTCATTGATGGTAGCCAATCGTTAGTAGGGGAAATTACGGCCTTGGCAGGATTTGTTCTATTATTGTCAGGAGGTTTTCTGTAACTAATTATGCTCAAATTTGGCCTAAACATTCTTTGCATATCAAAGAATATTGTGGCCAAATTTCATAAAATTTGGTCAACAAAAACCCCCCTGACAATAATAGAACAAAACCTGCCAAAGCCGTCATTCCCCCTACTTCATACAAGAAAATTTAATCTGAGCGCTGCTAATGTTAATGACGACGACCGTGCGACCCACACCATCGCCGGGAATAAAATTTCCGGTAGGAGCTCTGCCGATGCCGAAGGAACCACGGTCTGCTCTCCGCGACATCTCGAACGAAATAGCTCGCGCGCGCGGGAGAGCTGCTCTCTTGTAATCAATAAAGTTGAACCTGTAGCCACGCCCCTTTGGTGAATGTGTGACGGTTACACAATATTTGCAGCCATAGCGGACAACAAAGAGGCGGAACTAATGAGCCATCTTTATTGATGATAAGAAAACTGCTCTCCCCCGCGCGCGTGTCATTTCATTAGAAATGTCTCGGGCGGCGGTCTCAGCATCGGCGGAGTTCAATAAATTTGTTTTAATTACATAAATATATTAGTTCCTTTTAAAATGTAAATTTCATAAGAAATCCATAGAGTAATTTTGTAATACTCATGGATAATGGCACTAGATTCTTCATTTCACCAAACTGTTTCACGTAGTTTACGTCGGGCGGTCGTGTCTTGTACACAACCCTTATGATTTTTAGTAAAATAGGGCATCTGTTCCATAACATGCTTCGATATTTTATATTAACTATATTCACAAAGGGCTTCTGGGTAAATCTGTTTTTTTTTGCTATCATGCGTGCTCACTGCATTCAAAGCAAAGCTTTTAGCTAGAGGTGTGCGCCGCCGCGCCACGCTGCCGCCGCCGACATTTTTGTATCGGCACGCCGCCGTTTAAAATTTGTCACTTTGCTGATCAGTATTTTTCCACGCCGATTCAAATTTTAAGAAGTCCGTGGAAATTTCGAAGACTCAGTTTAATTTCCGTAGAATTTCCTGAATGATCACTACATCATCACGTTGGAACTCCAGATAATTTTTTGTGAAAATACCAATGATTTCCTTGAAAATTACCGTTGAATTTCCGAAAATCTCTCCGTAAAAGCTAAGAAAAAACTGTGCGTGGCAATTCCGAAGAATTTCTTGACGAAAGAAAATTTTCGAACCTAGGAGGGTCGTATGGCAAAAAGTAATTTGACCGAAAGTTGTAAGGTCGAATATGTAGTTTGACCGAACAGATCATTTGACCGAAGTCCATTTAGCCCACAGTTATTTGGTCGAAAATGTCATTTGGTCGACGACTTTTACCTGTTTTAAATGTTTTCCTATTGAACTTTTGAAGAATTTGTTATGGACAATACAAAGAACTTCCCATAGAAATTTAAAAAAAACGAACAGTGGGTAATGTCTGTGACATAACCGCTAAGTGGACGTAGGACTTGACTTGACCATGCCTTTAAGATACATAATATGTCCAAATTTCTCACATCAACTATTTTGGATAAATAATCGGCGTTGCATACCATTCCTTGGCAAAATCTTCTCATCAAGCCGACACAGAAATCAAATCTACCTCGAACAAAAATCATCAAAAAAATTCAGGAAGTATCTGTCCGGTCACGAAATATTAGCCTCGATAGTGGCAACCTTCCCACTGAAGGACTGCCTGAAATAAACCAAAAGCTGGCTCAGTAGGCGTTTTAGACTGTATCTAATAATATCTAATAATTATTATTCCTTCATGCGAGTTGCGTCGTACTTTGGACAGCTAGGAATCTGCAAAAAAACCGAAGAAAGTATCCCAGAACACATCCACTGCAGCAGTGAAGAAGATTCCGAGCTTTTCTACTGGCATCCATAGACGTAAGCGAGAAGCTGCCGTCAAACCCCCTAAAGGTTTTGAGAGAAAACGCGCGTGTAAGTTAGCTGAAACGAACTGCACCAGCTGGTGCAGCCCTGTAAGTTGCATTAATTTGACTTCTATGCTGGCTTGAGGTCTCCAGTTGACCTTGCGAACAAAGGTCCAGAAACCGGAGATGGCGAGTTCGATTCTCGATCCAATCTAGGATATTTTCGGATGGGAAACATTCTCGACACCCCGAGCATAGTGTATCCATTGTATTTGTCACACAAGATGCATACTCAATACTCATGCAATATCGGGCATATAAAGCTTTCAATTAATAACTAAAACAATGCTAATAGATTACTTTAAAAAGCAGGACAAGTTCCAGTTGGAATGTAGTGCTATGGAAGAAGAAGCTTGCGATACACTTACGAGATTGACTGATTCACCGAAACCTAAACTGCTAAATATTATTATTATTGCTAAACTGTTAGCAAGTTTGCAATACTAAATATTATCATACCTAAATATTGTAACACACTGGAGTCAGTTTTTACGCGGAGGATGTGGGCAGCGTGAATTAAAACAACGTAAAAAACCGCGTAAATCCCAAAATGTGTCTGAATGAGCCATGGAAATCCCGAAATTCTAGTGAAAACAAAATCGCAGCGAATCGTGTACAAAAGCCGCGTAAAAGATGACTTCAGTGTACGCTGTGGAGTGAAGCGTTGACTCTTTCTTGATCGAATGGTCCAAAAAAAATGAAAATCCATCGAGAAACGGCTGAGATATTAACGATCAAAGTCTATCATATTTTCGTGACGTTTTTTGATTTTTCGAAAACGTAAAGTGTACCCCAATATAGAAAAGACGTAGTTCTACGTCAAAAAATGAAATTCCGCATAAATTTCCGGGGAACCTTTTGCAAGAATGGAGACATTTCCACAGATGTTCTCGGAGAAACACCCGCAGACAATTTTGGAGCGACTTCTTCAGAAATTCCAAGAAGGACCATCTAGATGAGTTGTTATATCAACTGCTTTTTCCTTAATCCTATTTTCAATTTTGTACAAACGTTTGTAACGTTGAAGTTAAAACATATACTTAAAATCAGTAATATTATAAAAACGAACTCGAAAAAAGACGTTCAATAAATTGTTGTAATGTTCAGCGTAATATTTAGCATTGATATTTAACGTGTATTTGCTTAGAATTTAGTTTTGGGTCGCGCGTATTTGGCGCAGAATGGATTTTCAGTGGTAATAGTGGTAATAGAGTATATTTGCTGAAACACAAAATCACGTTAACCAAGAATATTCAAAAGCTTTATACAAACGTTTGAAAGTTACACAAAATTCAGTAGCTATTTACCTATTCACATCAACAAATAAATCAATTGAATTCTAATGGAGAAATTTCAAAAATTTTCGTTGAAATCTTAGAATAAGAAACGCATTTTCTTTTGTCGTGAGCGAGGAAGACAGAATTTTGTAACAATTCATCGCCATGAACGCGAATTAATAAAATTGTCACGCAAACGCTCTCTAATTAGTTGATTGTACTACATTTTCAAAATGATTCAATTGCGAAAAACTCTTTAGTAAGTATATTAGTGGTTCTGAAAAGATCCATTCACAATGTTAGATGTAAATTTCCTCTTGAGCGGTTCAACTGGGAGTTTATGAATGTTTAAAACATTATGAATCGATGTCTGCAGGAATACCAAACGCCCAACCGCTGCTGCCATCGGCCGAGAAAACTTGATCAGTAGTGTTGTCGTCGACACTCTATCGTCACACACCGCCGTGCCGCGCTTACTGTTGGCTTCTCGACAATGCCGGGCTGAAAATGCCGATGATGGTGACCTGAGAATGCTGACGATTCTGCCTTGCTCATAAAAAGGCTTAGGTTTGCGAATGCGTGGCTGAGACGATGATGCAACCGTTCACAAATTCCGACGATGCGCTGCTGTTATTGCTTTGCCTGTTTCGTTCAGATTGAGAGGAAAAATTCGCGCTGCGCTATTTTATGCCTTCTTAGCAGACCTAGCGTGAGCTCATTCGTTGACGTCTGCACCAATCAGAACGTGGTAATGGAATGATGCAAGAATGATGCGGTACCCATATTTATAGGATTTCGTGAATTCAATGTTTTGCTTTGAAAACAGTTTTAGGCCTATTGAAACAAGTTTTCGGATATTATCAAGCATTAATATGAAAGGCATACTTGAAAGCTGTCGATTGAGGGGTCTACTGCAGAAATCTGTTCACTAGGGTAAAAGCTATTAACGTTTGAAATCTTTCAACACAGCGTAACGCGGCCGATTTAGAAAATTTGAAATGACACCCGGTATAGTAAAGAGAGACGTAAGTCCTACGTCAAAAATTCAGGAAGTATCTGTCCGGTCACGAAATATTAGCCTCGACAGTGGCAACCTTCCCACTGAAGGACTGCCTGTAATAAACTACAAGTTGGCTCAGCAGGGGCTGTAGACTGTATCTCAACTTTTCCACTGAAGAGCCTTCTAATCTGTGCGATGGCGACTGAAGGAGAACATTATTTTTAACTCTTAGAGCCTTGAAAAAGGCTGTTTGCTTCGTCTAAGTGCAAAAAGTAAGAAAACGATCTTTTCAAATAACCGCGAATTTCTAGTGATGGTATAAAAAAGACTGAATGCTCTGCGAGCGAATGCACTTTTATTTTATATCTTATTTTGAATCTTCTCTGCTTCCCTATTGGTGGGCCAATCAGCCAGTGTCTTGTATCCCGCTTCTTTGTCAGCCAAAGCGTCATCATCATCAACGCGTTCGAGAAGGGCTTCTTCTTTTTTACGCTTGTTGCTCGCTGCTGGCGTCTATTTCCTAACGGGACTTTTCGCTAGATACAGGCCAATAAGCCGGGCAAGCGAGCTTAGCATTGCAATTCAGGTGGGAAGTACGTGTTCTTTTCTGAGACAACATTGTTAGAAGTAGAAGGAAGGAAACACCCGGACATGGGATTTCGGGTGATAAGATTTAGAATTGGTAACATGGGACGATCATTCAGTCACGTTCGCTTTGTGTGCGGTCAGTAGCAAACAATGTTTATCTAGATATTTTTTGATCAATGCCAAAAAACCCAACATTTGATGAAAAATCGATTGATAGTTTATTAATGTTTTAGCTGTAATCGGTGTTTTCTTTATCCAAATAAGATTAAGTGAGAGATATGGACATCATATGAATCTTTAAAGGCATGGTCAAGCGAAGTCCTTCGTCCACTTCGCGGTTAAATCAGAAAAAAAATATCTACTGTTAGTTTTGACGCTATTTATGAAAATCACGCATAAAATTTTATCTCTAGAATATTGGATTTGGCACCCAAGTACAATTTCTATCCCGAAGGGTATTGAAAGCATTGATATTGATCTCTATTATTGGCTCTCGGCTCTTATCAAGCATGGACATGTAAGGCATACTTGAAATCTGTCGATTGAGGGGCTTACCGCAGAAATTCGTCCACTGAGACGAACGCTATTAACGTTTAAAATCTTTCAACACAGCGTAACGCGGTCGATTTGAATATTTTGAAATGACACCCGGTATAGTAAAGAGAGACGTAAGTCCTACGTCAAAAATCTTCCGGAAAACTTTCCGTTGAAATACTGAACATTTTTAGTGAAAATTTAAGTACTCTACATTAGGGGAGACTGGGGAGACTTGATCCCCTTTTCTGATTTCCAGCCAAACATAAATAAACATACGCGATTTCCACTCAGACTCTCTAAGAAATATAGTATTTAACTTTACTGATGTATGACAGTCCTTAAATTATTGTTGTTTTTGATACACAATCCATTTTTTGGAGTGCTGTCAAAAATCGATTATAAAAATATTCGTCAAAAATATTCGGGGGAATTTGATCCCTCTACAAGAACTTGCTTTGATAAAATTAGCAAGGTGCCCCTCAGATTTTATTAAAATATTTTTACTTCAAAATACGCGGAATTTTCGAATTGCTGTGCGTATACGTGAACGTTTTTCGTTATTGAGTTCGACAGCACATGCAATTTTAAAATTTGGGGAGACTTGATCCCCTTTTCATGATATCCATGATATAATTTTTCCTGAAAACCAGGGCCGGATTCAGCCAGCAGGGGGCCCCGGGCCGACGGTATGTGGGGGCCCCAAAATGTACAAAAAAGGTTGGTTTTGGTACATAAGATCAAATCTACCAAATCTACAAAAAATTAGAAGCCTGAGAAAAGATTTATATTTTTTTGATTTTTTTCGCCAAATTTTTGAATTGGTGACTAATGGGGGATCAAGTGTCCCCATATTGAGGCTATAACTTGAAATCCAAATTTCGTAAAACTTTGATATAATGTTAACATTTTCATCAGTACAGATCATTAAGCATATTTATGACTTTGTGCTGTGAAAAAAATCATATGGGTTGTGTACAAGACACGACCGCCCGACGTAAACTACGTGAAACAGTTTGGTGAAATGAAGAATCTAGTGCCATTATCCATGAGTATTACAAAATTACTCTTTGGATTTCTTATGAAATTTACATTTTAAAAGGAAGTAATATATTTAAGTAATTAAAACAAATTTATTGAATTCTCGAGTTTTGTATAATATGAGTAGTTTAGATTTGTTTGTTAAAATTCAATTCATTGTTCTTTTTCGAATTTTTTGAAAAATATTGTAAATGAGCTTAACTAAACTTGGGTATTACTAAATTTCAATTTATAAGGTTTAATTGCACTTTTTACTGTATTTAACCATTAAAACTTTAGAAATGAGGATAACTACCGTCAAATCACTGAAGACGCTAACATGTTTTTGCAAAGACCACGCGTCAAAACGCACTCATGATTTCGCTACTGACGGCATCATTTCGATTGAGCTGTCTCCATCTCCATCTTTCGATTGATTGTTAATAATCCGCCTTCCCAATCACAAGCTGCAACAAAATCAAATAAGATCTTGAGAAAATTTCACCTGGCTGCCATTGATGCCATCCATACGAATTCATATTTGTAGAATCTCCTCCCGGGGCGCACTCGTGATTCTGCTACGAACGGCAACATTGCATAGGATGGTGGCCCTGAGAAGAACCGATTGATTCGTTCAGCAACTCCGCCGATGCTGGGACCGCCGCCCGCAACATTTCTAATGAAATGCCACGCGCGCGGGGGAGAGCAGTTTTCTTATCATCAATAAAGATGGCTCATTAGTCCCGCCTCTTTGTTGTCCGGTATGGCTGCAAATATTGTGTAACCGTCAAACACTCACCAAAGGGGCGTGGCTACAGGTTCAACTTTATTAATTACAAGAAAGGAGCTCTTCCGCACGCGCGAGCCATTTCGTTCGAGATGTCGCGGAGAGCAGACCGTGGTACCACCTTCGGCATCGGCGGAGCTCCTACCGGAAATTTTATTCTCGGCGATGGTATGGATCGCGCGGTCGTCGTCATTAACATTAGCAGCGCTCAGATTAAATTTTCTTGTATGAAGTAGGGGGAATGACGGCTTTGGCAGGTTTTGTTCTATTATTGTCGGCGGGGTTTTTGTTGACCAAATTTTATGAAATTTGGCCACAATATTCTTTGATATGCAAAGAATGTTTAGGCCAAATTTGAGCATAATTAGTTACAGAAAACCACCTGACAATAATAGAACAAAACCTGCCAAAGCCGTAATTTCCCCTACTAACGATTGGCTACCATCAATGAAAGTAGCTCTCAAGTCACAACTTGAGGCGAGATGAATTTTGATCAAAGTAAAACTTAATTGCTTGGTGATGGCAGATTGTTTTCCGTCGGTAGTAGAATCACGAGATCCCGATTCAGAGAAAGACTTATAATTTTAGCAGATAGTCATCCATGCGAATACATTTTTGCAGCTTCTCCGTTTGACGCGCGCTCGTGATTCTACATACGTACAGAAAACATGCGATGATTCAACTCATCCATGAGTTTTTAGGTGCTGAGTTGGGCTTGATTTGAATCGTCCATGAGTTTTTGCCACAACAGACCAAACCACAGGCGTTATCGCTGGTCCGCGCTGGTCCGTTCTCCGTGACATCCAGAATGAAAATGACGCGCGCACGCGAAACATGGGGCTTTTTATACACAGGGAAAACGAAGCAGTGGATCAAAAGGCCCGTACCTTACTGCAATCTGATGTCCGTGTTGGAGATTTATGAACGGAATTGAATTTTTCACCCGGTTTGAAAAGAAATAACATTTTCAATAGTTTAACGTTGATAATCTATAGTATCAGTAGAATTGGCAAATTGCTGGAGAGTTTCCGAATCTATTGATAAGCAAATTTCGAAAATCCATCGAAAGATAAAGACGCTTTTAGCGTTTGAAATCTATCCTAATTTCGTGACGGTTTCGAATTTGGAAATTTCGGTTTTACACCCTGTATCTGAGTCTTTCCCTTAGACGTAGTTTACGTCAAAAATGCGCGAGCAAAAAACACGTCTGTACGTGCTGCTGTCTTGAACTGGAATGAGGCTGATTGCGCCACGCGCGCGTAGTAGTAGTAGTAAAATTCTTCTTTATTGTTTCATTTTCTGTTCTACAATTATTTTTTACATGTACAGTGCTCGGCCGGCTTGGCCCTCCAACTTCAATTTGATTTTTTTTTTGTTTATATTGTTATTCAAGTTTTAAGATATGATATATCATGACGGCCTTTAGGAGGCGCTAGTGTGTTTTTAAAATTTGATAACCTAACTACTATGTACACTAATATTTACAATAAAAATTTGTTATCCTAGATTGAAACTAGCGCCCTAATTGGAGCCTGATCCGAATGCAAGCAACGGACCCTAAACTTTTCTTTACACTCACCAAAGCGTTCATGTAAGGTTTTTATTCCGGCCAGACGGTGGACCTCGGATGTTCTTGTCCTGGGGGGGGGGGGGGGGGGGTTGGGGATCATCCCCGGGAATTTGTTTTGGCCCCGTTGAGGTTTGGGGGGGGGGGTTTTGGCGCGGCTCCCCCAGACCGGCCTGCCGTTTTCGATCACAGGGAGGATGATTTGCTTGTAGACAGCAAGCTTATTTTTCAGGGACAATGACGACCGGCGGTTGATCAAAGGGTACAGTAGTTTCAACAAGACGTTACACTTTGTCACCGTTTTGTCAACCTGCTGCCTGAAAATAAGCTTGCTGTCGAGGGTCAAGCCAAGGTAGTCGGCCTCATTGGCCCATTCCACAGTCGTGCCATTGAGGATGATTTTACAGTCCCCAGGCGGAACAAGTTTAGGGGATTTGGAGTGGGGGAAAATGATGACCTGGGTCTTCGCCGCGTTGATACAGATCTTCCAGCTGGTGAGGTACTCTGTCAGGGCATCCAGGCCTCGTTGGAGTTTTGCCACTAGCGCTCTGATCTCTACCGTTGTAGACGATGGAAGTGTCATCTGCGAACAGAGACAGAATGCCGCCTTCTGGAGGTTCTGGCATGTCGGAGGTGAACAGAGGATACTGCCCTGGGGGACGCCTACGACGATGTTGTGCGCATTGGAACTCGCTCCGCTAATTTAGACCCGGAATGTGCTTGCCGACAGGTAATTGTTGATGATTTTCACCAGGTAGCTGGGAAGATTGTAGCGATGTAGTTTGGACACCACGTCATCATGCCATTCATTGTCGAATGCCTGACATCGAGTTAGGCCATGGCGGACATTTTTGAGACAAACTTGTCTGAAGACGTCGGTAACTTAGGTCAGTTGGTTTACGGTTGCTCGACCGCGTCGAAAACCAAACTGTTCATCGAGCAAGATATTGTGGTGTTCGGCAGGCTCAAGTAACCGGTGATGAATAGCTTTTTCGAATAGCTTGGATAATCCTGAGAGAAGGCTGATGGGACGATAGCTTTTGGGTGAGGAAGGATCCTTCCCAGGCTTCCGGGTGGGGATGACTTTCGCTGACTTCCAGGACGATGGGAAGTAGCTGAGCCGGAGACACTGATTAAAGATCAGCGAGAGGTGCTCAAAGAACGGAGCACTCATGTGTTTGAGCTCGAGATTCAGGATGCTGTCGAAGCCTGGGGCCTTCATGTTCTTCGACGATTTGATATAGGCCGTCAATTCGTCAGCTGAGATCTCCAACTCCTCCGAGAAGTCGTTGGGAATCAAATGGATGTTGTTAGCATGCTCGTTGACGGCTGCTTCGTGTGGACTGACGATGTTCTGCCCAAGATTGTGTGAGCTGACGAAGTGACGACCTATTTCAGCGACCTTCTCTGCAGGAGTTATCAAGCGATCCTTAGAGCCATTATTGTCTAGTGGGATCAAAGGTGGAATGGGCCGAGGCTTGGATTCTAGAATTTTGGTCATTTTCCAGAACGGCTTAGCATAATCTGGGAGAGTGCGGATCTTATTCGAGAAGTCGTTATTTTTGAGGTCCACCATTCTGGCCTTGATAATTTTTGTGATTCGATTGCAGCGTGCCTTAAGCTCAGGCAGTCCAGTACGCTGAAACTGCCTGCGAGTGACATTCCGCAATCGAATCAAATCTTTGATGAGTGTAGCGATGTTTAAGGAGTTGCTTACCTGCCGAGCCGTCGGTACGTGTTGCTCTCGGGCCGCCGTGATCGCCTCCTCGATAGCGCACAGCTGGCGGTCGATACTTTCCGGCGTCTCCGGACGCACCTCGTAGTCGACGGTGTTATCGACGCACTGCTGGAACCGCTGCCAGTTCACTCGGTGGTAGTTCCGCCGTAACTGCTGGTGCCGATTGACCGAGGAGCCCAGTTCCGCCACCACCGGATAGTGATCCGAACTGAGCTCCTGGTATACAACCGGCTGCGAGACGTGGTCACTCAGGTTTGTTATGTAGAGGTCGAGCGTTGCGTGGGCACCGGACCGACTCAGCCGAGTGTCGTTGCTCCAGATGGTGCCGTTTCGATTGCCGCGACTGTTGCCCCAGGCTTGATGTTTGGCATTCAAGTCGCCGGCAATGATATACTGGCCTTGCCTCCCGCGTCAGCTTGACGATGTCCCTCCGAAGGGCAGCCGATGACCCATCGCCGGCTTTGGCCTGCGTTGGACAGTACGCCGCGATGAGCGCGATTGTGCCGACCGAAGTGGTGATTTCGACACCGATGGCCTCGATGACACTGAGCTGGAAGCTTGGAAGCAGACGACAGTTGATGTTGTATCGAAGAGCGATGGCCACACCACCTCCCCTGGTCGGCCGGTCGAGTCGCACGATGCGGAAGTCCGGGATGTTGATGTTCACCTCCGGTTTTAGGTGCGTTTCGGTGATGAACGCCACGTCTATTTCCTTCTCCTCAAGGAAATCCTTCAGCTCGATTGTTTTGCTCTTTAGCGAGCAAGCATTCCAGTTGACCAGGCCCACCCTAGCAGCCATTTTCGATGATGAACATGCCAAGAGTGAAGACCTGGTCGAAGCGGGTTTTGCAGCCGCGCAGTCGAGTGGCGAGCTGCGCGATGATCGGCATCAGTTGTTCCGGAGTGTACAGCGGAGCAGATTTTTCCGATGGGACGGCTTCGTTCTCCGACTGCCGACGGAACCCAGGAGGAGGGAGCGGGGGCCATTCGCTGGTGGATGGTGCCGACGATGTTGTAGCTTGGACCGATGCCGCTGCCGCTGCCAGTCGCTTGTGCGGCTGTAGCGGTGGGAGTAACGGAATCACACGACGTGGAGCCTGGATAGCTGGAAAGTTCACCTCGTTGATTACGGGAACACGGTTCTTCTTAGTGCCCTCCTTAGCCGTGCGGTAAGACGCGCGGCTACAAAGCAAGACCATGCTGAGGGTGGCTGGGTTCGATTCCCGGTGCCGGTCTAGACAATTTTCGGCTTGGAAATTGTCTCGACTTCCCTGGGCATAAAAGTATCATCATGTTAGCCTCATGATATACGAATGCAGAAATGGTAACTTGGCTTAGAAACCTCGCAATTAATAACTGTGGAAGTGCTTAAGTGAATACTAAGCTGCGAGGCGGCTTTGTCCCAGTGTGGGTATGTAATGCCAATAAGAAGAAGAAGAAGAAGGTTCTTCTTCGGAATAGTCCTGGTGGAAGCCTTCTTCCGGATTTCCGGGAACTCGGCTCGCTTTGGGCAGCCCTTTGTGGTGGCCCGATGTTTGTCGCCACAGTTGGCGCACTTGGGATCGGCCACCTCCATTTTGTCGCACTCGTCAGTCGGATGGGGTTCGCCACACTTGTTGCAGCGCGGCTTCATGCGGCAGTTCCTGGTGCCGTGCCCGAAATTGAAGCAGTTGGTGCATTGCGTGACATCGCGGTGCACTGGCCGATATCGCTCCCAGTCAACGACGGTGTAATTTATAACGCCAACCAGCTTCAGGTCCTTCCAGGTAGTGGAGCCGTGCTCCAGATGGATCAGGTAAAGCTGGTCGCGATATTTCCTCGCCTTGTCGTGACGAGCGATCTTGTGGATGGCTACTGGCTTCAGTCCGCAACTTTCAAGCTCTGCTTGGAGCTCTTCCTCCTTCATGTCGTGAAGTCCTCGCAGCAAAGCCTTGAGCGGCTTCGTGCCGGGGTGGTCATGAGTGTAGTACTCATACTTGTGGACCTCGAGGAACTCCACGACGGATTGATGATGGTCCCTGTTGGCCGGCATCACTTTCACGCCCTCGCTGCAGAGCCGAAAAGTACATTTCAGCCCCTTAGCGATCAGCTGGCGAATTTTGGGCGTAAATCCGGCGGATCACCCTTCACAAACACGGGCGGGCACTTCTCCTTCCGCTCCGGTTGCACCTGCGGCAGCTGCGATTGCTGCTTCTTCCTCTTTTTCGGCGGATTGCCGGCGTCATCAAGCGGCAACGGCGAGAACACGTTGCTCTGCAAAAGCTGCTTGGAGGGGTTACCCGCGCCTCCAAGAGCAGTGCGCTTAGGCACTTTTCCAGCGACCGAATCGGCCACCGAGTCTCCCATGACGGGTCCGGGAGAAAATAACGCCAACGCGACAAGCGAAAACGTAAACAGCGAACGAACGAGAAAAAACACTTCGAAAAAAAATGCGCGAGCAAAAAAACACGTCCGTACGTGTTGCTGTCTCGAACTGGTGTCCTAGCGAAGTCCTCGCAGCGGGGGAGAGCATTTTTCTTATAACTAATAAAGATGGCTCATTAGTCCCTCCTCTTTGTTGTCCGGTATGACTGCAAATATTGTGTAACCGTCAAATACCACCAAAGGGGCGTGGCTACAGGTTCAACTTTATTGATTACAAGAAAGCAGCTCTCCCGCGCGCGAGCCATTTCGTTCGAGATGTCGCGGAGACCCGACTATGGTACCACCTTCAGCATCGGCGGAGCTCCTACCGGAAATTTTATTCCCGGCGATGGTGTGGGTCGCGCGGTCGTCGTCGTCAGCATCAACAGCACTCAGATGGAATTTTCTTGCGTGTCTCTACGATGGCGGCTATGGAGGTGTTTATCTCTGCTACGGTTGCGTCTGAAGTGTCATCAGTAAAAGCAGCTCTTAAGCCATAATTTGAGGCGACACGAATTTTGATCAATGTTCATATTAATCGCTTGGTGATGGCTGATAGTTTCCGTCGGTCGCGGAATCACGACCGTGCGTTAGGGACGCAACAAAAATTTATTCGCATGGATAGCATCAATACCAGTGAAATTTCCCCTCAAGATTATTATTTTAGTTGATAGACTGCTACTTGTTTCAGGTTTAATTTCCATCCATGCAAATGCATTTTTGCAGCTTCTCCTTCTGACGCACGCTCTTCGTTCCCACCGATGGCGTAGGTAGCGCTCGTAACAGGATCAATACGACAGAGAATCCATCGATGGCAATCTGTTGCGGTGTAGCGGTAGAACCATAGAGCCAGCATCTGCATTTGAGTGAAATACTCTTGTGATATTCTGACTATCGGATGGTTGCTGTTGTGTTGGTGATTAGAAATCCGCATGATCTGAAATCTGTCCTTTTCAGGGCATTAAATTTTTCATTGGAGGAATTTGGTTTGACTGAGAGTAAATTCATGAGATTGTTGCAATAAATCGGCAGCAGTAACACAAAAATTCATAAGATTCAATCCATCATTCGACTTCTGCAGAGTAAGTGATTAAAAATCCATCGAAAGATAAAGACGCTATTAGTGTTTGAAATCTATCCTAATTTCGCGACGGTCTCGAATTTGGAAATTTCCATTTTACACCCTGTATCTGAGTCTTCCCCTTAGACGTAGTTTACGTCAAAAAATTATTTCAACTTAACCTTACTCCCAAACATAATGGTGGTCCTGAAAAGAACCGATTCATTTCCACTTAGGTGCCTCATCAACAGCACGACGTTGATTGCCAGATTCAACGATGCTGCACGCTATGTTTAAAGGCAACTATTATGCAAAGTGAATGCACCTCGGATGTTTAGCCGTTAGGTTATAGTTTTTGACCTCTAGTTTAAGGATCTGTGTCGATTGAAATATTTCATCGGTGAAAATTTGACTTTTTTACCATTTAAGGGGATATTTTTAACCGAAAAATCTTTTCTGATTTAAAAAAAAAAAAAATTGAGGTAAGATATAAAATCCAGGTACTTCATTTTTTTCCTGATGCTTCAAGGAAAATTTTCATATAAAAACAATTTTCATATGATGAAAGTAGCAGAAGTTATACTAGAAATACTGTTGATACCGAACATATATTGCATTTTTCGATAGCGAATTCTTGTGTAACTGCATATCTCATACGTGTCTATTAAAACACCAGCAACCCTGCACCACTTGTTACCATAGAAACAGAATTTAACGCTGGACAGGTCAAGGAAGATGCTCGATTATATTTCAATTGTGTTCATAATCATCTACTGGAAGGAGAAGACTATGACACAATTTTAGACAAAACCCTTCCTCCAGCGCTACATTAGCTGGTGGGATTGGTCTACCAAATTTTCGGCCCTGTAGCAAAAAAATCATAAGGGTTGTGTACAAGACACGACCGCCCGACGTAATCTACGTGAAACAGTTTGGTGAAATGAAGAATCTAGTGCCATTATCCATGAGTATTACAAAATTACTCTTTGGATTTGTTATGAAATTTACATTTTAAAAGGAACTAATATATTTATGTTATCAAAACAAATTTATTGAATTCTCGAGTTTTGTATAATATGAGTAGTTTAGTTTTGTTTGCTTAAATTCAATTCATTGTTCTTTTTCGAATTTTTCGAAAAATATTCTAAATGAGCTTAACTAAACTTGGATATTTCTAAATTTCAATTTATCAGGTTTAATTGCACTTTTTACTGTATTTAACCATTAAAACTTTAGAAATGAGGATAACGACAAATCACTGAAGATGCACACATGTTTTTGCAAAGACCACGCGTCAAAGCGCACTCGTGATTTCGCTACTGACGGCATCATTTCGATTGAACTGTCTCGATCTCCATCTTTCGATTGATTGTTAATAATCCGCTTTCCCAATCACAAGCTGCAACAAAATCAAATAAGATCCTGAGCAGGCTTGTAAAATGTCATCTGCATGTCATTTGACTAATTTGCTCATAACTTTCTTTAGAAGCAAAATTTCTTCCATAATTTTGAATGTACTCATAACGCTTGAGTAGGGTTATATTTTTGTCCAAGGGTACATTGCTCTAAGTATAACATCAAAGGCTGGAGAGTGAAAACTCTCCAAAATGTCACGTGTCATTTGACATAATGTCATTTGAATGACATTTTGCCTCCCACGCCCCAGATTACATATTTACAGCAAAGTCTCGTTAGACATAGTTGTAGGCCCATTTAACCGCTATAAGTTCGTCATACAACATGAATTGATAGCTACCTTCTGAAACAAGTTCTGGGAAAATTATACAAACGAATGCAAATGACATTTTACAACACTGATCCTGAGAAAATTTCACCTGGCTGCCGTCCACGAACCATGGACTTTGTGCTGCCGTGCATTTAATGAAACCAGTGAAGTGTATGATTTCGGCTTAAGTAAGTCTACATATAAACGAAGGATCCTCCATATAGTATAAGTTTCAATCTGTACAACAATAAGTTGAAGATTAAATAAATAAATAAATAAAAACTTCCGAAGGAATTCCTGGAGGAACTTCCGAAGGAATTCCTGGAGGAACTTCCGAAGGAATTCCTGGAAAAACTTCCGAAGGAATTCCTGGAGGAACTTCGTCTTATTTGTCTTATTTGTATTTGTCTTATTTGTCTTATTTGTCTTATTTGTCTTATTTGTCTTATTCGTCTTATTTGTCTTATTTGTCTTATTTGTCTTATTTGTCTTATTTGTCTTATTTGTCTTATTTGTCTTATTTGTCTTATTTGTCTTATTTGTCTTATTTGTCTTATTTGTCTTATTTGTCTTATTTGTCTTATTTGTCTTATTTGTCTTATTTGTCTTATTCGTCTTATTTTTCTTATTTGTCTTATTTGTCTTATTTGTCTTATTTGTCTTATTTGTCTTATTTGTCTTATTTGTCTTATTTGTCTTATTTGTCTCATTTGTCTTATTTGTCTTATTCGTCTTATTTGTCTTATTTTTCTTAGTTGTCTTATTTTTCTTAGTTGTCTTTTTTGTCTTATTTGTCTAATTTGACTTATTTGTCTTATTTGTCTTATTTGTCTTATTTGTCTTATTTGTCTTATTTGTCTTATTTGTCTTATTTGTCTTATTTGTCTTATTTGTCTTATTTGTCTTATTTGTCTTATTTGTCTTATTTGTCTTATTGTCTTATTTGTCTTATTTGTCTTATTTGTCTTATTTGTCTTATTTGTCTTATTTGTCTTATTTGTCTTATTTGTCTTATTTGTCTTATTTGTCTTATTTGTCTTGTTGTCTTGTTGTCTTATTTGTCTTATTTGTCTTATTTGTCTTATTTGTCTTATTTGTCTTATTTGTCTTATTTGTCTTATTTGTCTCATTTGTCTCATTTGTCTTATTTGTCTTATTTGTCTTATTTGTCTTATTTGTCTTATTTGTCTTATTTGTCTTATTTGTCTTATTTGTCTTATTTGTCTTATTTGTCTTATTTGTCTTATTTGTCTTATTTGTCTTATTTGTCTTATTTGTCTTGTTGTCTTATTTGTCTTATTTGTCTTATTTGTCTTGTTGTCTTGTTGTCTTATTTGTCTTATTTGTCTTATTTGTCTTATTTGTCTTATTTGTCTTATTTGTCTTATTTGTCTTGTTGTCTTATTTGTCTTATTTGTCTTATTTGTCTTATTTGTCTTATTTGTCTTATTTGTCTTATTTGTCTTATTTGTCTTATTTGTCTTATTTGTCTTATTTGTCTTATTTGTCTTGTCTTATTTGTCTTATTTGTCTTATTTGTCTTATTTTGTCTTATTTGTCTTATTTGTCTTATTTGTCTTATTTGTCTTATTTGTCTTATTTGTCTTATTTGTCTTATTTGTCTTGTTGTCTTATTTGTCTTATTTGTCTTATTTGTTTTATTTGTCTTATTTGTCTGATTTGTCTTATTTGTCTTATTTGTCTTATTTGTCTTATTTGTCTTGTTTGTCTAATTTGTGTGGTTTGTTTTAGTTGTCTTGTTTGTCTTATTTGTCTTGTATTTGTCTTTATTTGTCTTATTTGTCTTTATTTGTCTTATTTGTCTTATTTGTCTTGTTGTCTTGATTATTTGTCTTATTTGTCTTGTTTGTTTATTTGTCTTATTTGTCTTATTTGTCTTATTTGTCTTATTTGTCTTATTTGTCTTATTTGTCTTATTTGTCTTGTTGTCTTATTTGTCTTATTTGTCTTATTTGTCTTATTTGTCTTATTTGTCTTATTTGTCTTATTTGTCTTATTTGTCTTATTTGTCTTATTTGTCTTATTTGTCTTATTTGTCTTATTTGTCTTGTTGTCTTATTTGTCTTATTTGTCTTATTTGTCTTATTTGTCTTATTTGTCTTATTTGTCTTATTTGTCTCTTGTTGTCTTATTTGTCTTATTTGTCTTATTTGTCTTATTTGTCTTATTTGTCTTATTTGTCTTATCTGTTCTTGTCTTATTTGTCTTATTTGTCTTATTTGTCTTTATTTGTCTTATTTGTCTTATTTGTCTTATTTGTCTTATTTGTCTTATTTGTCTTATTTGTCTTATTTGTCTTATTTGTCTTATTTGTCTTATTTGTCTTATTTGTCTTATTTGTCTTATTTGTCTTATTTGTCTTATTTGTCTTATTTGTCTTATTTGTCTTATTTGTCTTGTTGTCTTATTTGTCTTATTTGTCTTATTTGTCTTGTTGTCTTATTTGTCTTATTTGTCTTGTTGTCTTATTTGTCTTATTTGTCTTATTTGTCTTATTTGTCTTATTTGTCTTATTTGTCTTATTTGTCTTATTTGTCTTATTTGTCTTATTTGTCTTATTTGTCTTTATTTGTCTTATTTGTCTTATTTGTCTTATTTGTCTTATTTGTCTTATTTGTCTTATTTGTCTTATTTGTCTTATTTGTCTTATTTGTCTTATTTGTCTTATTTGTCTTGTCTTGTTGTCTTATTTGTCTTATTTGTCTTGTTGTCTTATTTGTCTTATTTGTCTTATTTGTCTTGTTGTCTTATTTGACTTATTTGTCTTATTTGTCTTATTTGTCTTATTTGTCTTAGTTGTCTTATTTGTCTTATTTTTCTTTTTTGTCTTACTTTTCTTATTTGTCTTATTTGTCTTATTTGTCTTATTTGCCTTATTTGTCTTATTCACACCAGCACCACTGTTATCACCTAAATACTTTTCAAAGCTTGTGTGGAAACCTTGTACAGAAATCCTCCCACGATATTTTCTAATGTTGTTCTAGAAACGGCTCATGTTTTCATTTTCCAAAACCAGCTGGAGTTTGTTTATTTTGATTTCCTCATTGCGTGATTGGTCGGCGCTGCTGCTGTTCTCTCGCCGAACCACTGCATGAGTGATAAATTTCTTCCGCATTGTTGCCAATTCCTTTTGTTCTCCGTTTACGGCAAATTCTCAAGCAATTGTAAACTGCATAATGATGAAAAAATTTTGGCGACACTGACAGCGTCATTCTGGCGGGCTGAATTGGGCAATTTTCTCTCTCAGAGAGTGCTACCACGTGCTTTTTTAACGGAAAACCCTTCCCTCAGACCTTAAGCCATAATTTGAGGCGAGACGAATTTTGATCAAAGTTCATATTAATCGCTTGGTGATGGCTGATAGTTTCCGTCGGTGGCGGAATCACGACCGTGCGTCAGGGACGCTACACAAATTGATTCGCATGGATAGCATCAATACCAGTGAAATTTCCCCTCAAGATTATTATTTTAGTAGATAGACTGCTACTTGTTTCAAGTTTAATTTCCATCCATGCAAATACATTGTTGCAGCTTCTCCTTCTGACGCACGCTCTTCGTTCCCACCGATGGCGTAGGTAGCGCTCGTAACAGGATCGTTGCGACAGAGAATCCAACGATGGCAATCTGTTGCAGTGTAGCGGTAGAACCATAGAGGCAGCATCTGAATTTGAGTGAAATACTCTTGTGATATTCTGACTATCGAATGGTTGCTGTTGTGTTGGTGATTAGAAATCCGCATGATCTGAAATCTGTCCTTTTCAGGGCATTAAATTTTTCATTGGAGGTATTTGGTTTGACTGAGAGTAAATTCATGAGATTGTTGCAATAAATCGGCAGCAGTAACGCAAAATTCATGAGATTCAATCCATCATTCGACTTCTGCAGAGTAAGTGATTAAAAATGCATCGAAAGATAAAGACGCTATTAGTGTTTGAGATCTATCCTAATTTCGCGACGGTCTCCAATTTGGAAATTTCCGTTTTACACCCTGTATCTGAGTCTTCCCCTTAGACGTAGTTTACGTCAAAAAATTATTTCAACTTAACCTTCCTCCCAAACATAATGGTGGTCCTGAAAAGAACCGAATCATTTCCACTTATGTGCCTCATCAACAGCACGACGTTGATTGCCAGATTCAACGATGCTGTTGGGAACACGGATGAAAAGATATACTGCTGTTGCCACGACCGCCACCACCACCTGACGAAAAATTTCATCCGCATCATCACTCATAAATCTCAATCAATCAATCAATCTGCTGCTTCGGCGGCAGGGTAGCAGTGGGTTGTACCCACACACCTACAGTTGTGCACATGTGGTGCATGGGGAGTGTCCCTGCTTCGGCAGGGTAGCGTGTGGTCTGCCTCGGCAGTGGTGTGATTGATCTGCTCGTGCTGAGGCAGGAGTGTCATAGCGTAACATCTGTAGGCCCAGACAGTTACCGCTATTGACACCTCGAGGCATGGCAGCGGAGCGCCCGGGAGAGCATCCAAGTAAGACTCTAATGGAGTGAATGGTGTGCGAGCACCCAAGTCAGTCTCGCATGGGACGAGTACCTGTGTGAGCGATAATGAGCGAGTACGCTTAGTACTGCCATCCCCCCAGAAGTAGTACTGCAAGGTAGTTCCTGGGGGAAACGATGGTGGAGCCCAAGGGAGTTTAGTCGGTATTACCGGTATAGTCGAGTCCGACACTCCAGTACACTTCCGTGTGGTAGTTTGGCAACTACAATGCACGTGTACTGGGTTAGTGTGTAAATGCATTCTCCTCTCCGCCGTGATGACTAGGGCATCGCCCCTGGAGCCATTGGCGCCTACCCTAGACTTCTTGCTACCCTCATTCGCCTGGGCCTTATTTTCGGCCCTTGACGTCTTCGGTTTCCTCTTGTTCTTGACCAGGGTCCAGGAGGCGTCATCCCCCTCTATTTCCCTGGTCTGGTGCGGCTGAGAACTTTCAGCCTGCCGTAACCCCTTACCACCGTCTTTCCTGAGTGGACGAACCTTTCCAGGTCCTTCCTCCCCCGGTTTTGGAGGTACCTGACCGGGGTTCAGCTTCCCAGCCCCACTACCCTTGTTCGGGATAGTAACCCTCCGCGTTTTGGAGCGGCCCCCAGGGAGCTCATCCCCTGGAGACTGTCTCCCCCGTTTTTGTGTCTGCTCCGTTGGAGCAGTCACCCCCGACGTACCCGCAAATACTTGAGCCTCAGTCTGGGTAGACTTTGGCACCACCGTCTTCGCTGGCACGCCTTCGGTCGATTCGACCTTGCCCGAGTCCGCGAATCCTTGGGCCTCAGTCTGGGTAGACCTCGACTCCACCGATTTCACGGGTTTATACTTGGCCGTCCCGACCGCCCTCTCCAGCTTGGCGTCCAGCATCGACTTTCGAAGTTTCTGCAAGCTCCTCTTGAGGTCCTTGCTGATATTATGCTTCGATGACGCAAAGTCGATGATGGCGTCCAGCTGTTCTGTCGCCACCTCGAAGGCCGAAAGCCCATCGCGTTTGCGGTTCATCGCCTCCACAAGCCATGGGCCGTCAATAACCCCTACCGGCGTTTTTCTAGCCGAGAGGAAGGTTGAGTGACCCACGCTGGCGCTGCGCACTGAGCTGCCGACTATTGCCTCTGGCCTCCTAGGCGGAGACCTGAACAACCCACCTCTTGCGAAGGGGTTGTCGCCTACACTACTGTAGTAAATCAGCGGGTATATTAAAATGCTTGTTATAATTTCATACTTACTTTATGTTTACATGGTGATGAACGGCACAACACGATTCTGACTGCTGGTTTAAACAAATTACAGTCTCGTATTGTTGTGAACAACATAAAGACGAAATGTCAAAAATATGCCATTAACGAAATCATTTAGTGAAGATGTGAATAGACATTTTATAGCAACACTGGAAAATAAAGTAATACTAAGGACACACCTGTGGTACTTGTACCATGGTACAAGAGGACAAGAAAATTATTCCAAGACTATCTTTGATAAAGACAATAATCGGTACGGAACTCATTTCAAGATTCTTGTACCATGGTACTTGTACCACCAGTGTGTCATTAGTATAAGAGATTTAGGTAATGAGTTGAATCTACTCAATATGGAGTACGTACTTATATTGCATAGCGTGAAAGAGAATTATATGAGTAATATGAGATGTTTAAATAGTATTTTAAATGCTTTGAATCTATGTTGAGAATGTTGAAGTATTTCTAGGCATTTTATAATGAATATATTTGGAACAAAGTAATATTGGGTACGATGAGAATTGTCTACGAGTTACCCTATATTTGACGTGTAGGGTGAGATGAATGAATGTTTCTGAAGGGGTGTTGTAAACAACGCAGAAGGAACAAGGAAAACGCAAAGAAACTTTAGAAACGCAGAATTCAAACCCGGAAATGAAAAAAAATAGGAGATCATTCTGTAAACGATTTTTGCAAGCTAAAGTTGAGAAAATTACTGCTCCTTGAAAAGTTAGGTTTTGGACATCAGCTGAATTCCTGGAAGAGTAGAAGGCGAGAATACGACATGGCACAGTCGGCAGGTAAGCATAAGCAGTCTTGAAGACTTAAAAAAGGCAGAAAATATGAAAATGCTAAGCGGGAAGGTCGCCATTTTCTATAACCTTGAAAGTCGTAGAGTCAGCGGGTCTCTACAAAAAAAAAAAAAAAGGGGCGAGCAGGTCTCCAATCCTATTTTAACCATGAAATTTGTAGAGCGAGCAGGTCTCTACGGGAAAGGAGCGAGCAGGTCTCCAATCCCAGTTTATTATTATTATGAATCATGGAATTGGTAGAGCGAGCAGGTCTCTACGGGAAAGGAGCGAGCAGGTCTCCAATCCGTTATGTTCTCATTTAACCATGAAATTCGTAGAGCGTGCAGGTCTCTACAGGAAAGGAGAGAGCAGGTCTCCAAATCCATTTTTTAAAGTCATAAATTCGTAGAGCGAGCAGGTCTCTACGGGAGAGGAGCGAGACGATCTCAAATTCCGACTTTTCTTTCATGAATGATGGAGTTTCTAAAGCGTGTAGGCCGCTGCAGAAAATAAGAGGAAGCAATCCCATTCTCCTGGCTTTGTTTTGAATTCGTAGAGCAGGCAGGCTACTATGTAGAGTGCAAATGTAAAAATTTCTCCAATTTTCGACCTCTGTTTATAGGAAAGTATGTACGTGCTCCGAGCATGGAGGAAGAAGAAATTTCATCGGCAGAGTTGTTGAATCAGCTGGCAGTAGAGCGTTCAATGAGAGCGTCTCTGGCAAGTGAACTGGAACAGTCTCGTAAGGAAATCGAAGAATTACGAGCTAGTCGTTCAGGGAGAGATACATCAAGTTGTCCAGATAACCACAATATGGATTTTGAACTCCGAGCAGGATGCAGCAGCACTCGGCACATGGGGTTTTCGGCCAATACAAACCACAGTTTTGAGGAATCTCGATTTTTGTGCTCCATGAACCAGTTATCAGTGGCATCGATCAATCTCCCGGAGTGCAGAGCAACTGACGGCGAACAAATACATCGGCAAACTTTCGAGCAGTGGAAAGATTTGCTGGTCGATTCACTGAAACTGGCGGGCATTGAAGACGAAACTACGATGTATACGGTTTTCAAGGTCAAGGCCGGACCTCGTTTGTTGGAAATTTTTAGGAATACAAGTTCTGATGTTGGCGCACCGAATCCGGATTCTGAACCATTCTCTAATGCATTGCATCGCCTGAAGTCGTACTTTGGCTCTGGGTCGGATATCATGCTTTTGAGGCGCCGACTGGCGCTGATGGTGCAGAAACATGATGAATCTGACTTGAACTTCATCGCAAGAGTTGGATCAACAGCACGCTTATGTCAATTCGAAGAAGATAAGGAGTTCGAAGAAGTAGTTGCCACAGTTGCCGAACACGCCAGAAGTCGAGAAGTAAGGACAACTGCTTTAAAAATGCTCAGCCGTAAGGGTAGTTTTACTGAATTGGTCGATAAGGTACGTGAACTAGAGGCAATACAACTGAACGAAGAGTATGTAATGCAAAAACACGGAAAACGTTCTGATCAACCAGCTTTGATTGCTCCAGTGAGATCCTGGGAGTCAAATCGCTCTACTCGCGGAAACAAGACAAATCGTGGATATCCGTCTCGGCGAGGCGGTTGGTATACTCCTAGAGGCAGACAGGCTTCGTCAGGCGTTCAGAATCAACCACAGGGTAGAGAAAGGTGTTGGCGTTGCTTCAGCGTTTACCATTCGGCGAACATTTGCACAGCGAAAGATAAAGTATGCAACAGGTGTGGATCTATTGGTCACATCCGGCGGGCATGTGTGTTCGGAGGACCTAAACGCACGGCTCAAGAAATGGAAACGACTCCAGCCAAGATTGCGGCAGTTGAGAAAGTTGAGGAGGTCAAGGTCGATGAAGGCATGGTAAGTGCAACTACGGAAGATTAATTTACGTTCTAAGAAAGAAGAATTTGAAATCGGAACTGATTCATTTAATTTAAAATGTTATTTGTTATTTGGATATTTTAAGAAAAATAAAAGGAATATATAAACAAACAGAAACACTTTCTATTATCACATAGGAAACGAATCACAATCAGGAGTTGGTTTGGACCAGTCCTCATCTCCAACACGCGACTAGGTTTGATGTGGTTCAATCAGATCAGGTATCAGTCTCATCCGATCTGCCAGAGACAGGCGAGTCGCTTCTTGCTGGGTCATCTGAATTCAATATCGTGAAATCTGAAACGACTTGTGATGAGTTTAATGCTAAAAGTATTAGATTTGTAAGTATTGGTAATTTTGGAGTTACGTAATTGGTTATGACTAGATACTTATAACTTTTGCACTATTAGCTTAACCGACCATCCCGAAATCCTGTTACACCAGCATCGGAAACGTTGAATGAAACATCAGAGGAAGGAATAATATTTGCAGTGGTGGCTGGATTACGTTGTCCGTTCTTGATAGATTCTGGAGCGGCGGTCAATACATTCACCGAGGACTCATTCCGAAAGTTGATGTCAGACCCTATGCACAGCAGTCAAGTATTCGATGTTAACAGCCAGTCGGACAAGCCACTGAAAGCGTATGCATCAGTAGGAAACATTGAAGTAATTGCAACATTTCATGCATATCTTGTCATCACAAATGATAGACCGGTCCTCCTGGAAAAATTTTATGTAGTGAAAGAAATGCGTGCACTTTTAGGAAGAACAACGGCTTCGCGGTACAGTATACTTATGCTTGGACTAAAGGTTCCAGTACATTCCAATCGAATTGAAGGTCAACAGTCGGTAATTGGACAAGTCGCAGTGATCTCTGCAGACAAAATTTTTCCCAAATTCAATGTACCACCTGTGAGGATCTACTACGATAAGTCAAAACCGCCATGCAGAAATATTTTTCTCAACATCCCGTTAGCTGTGAAGCCTCTAGTTGAGAAACGCATCAGAGAACTGATAGAGTCGAATATCATTGAACCGGTAGTGGATGGTATGGACACTTCATTTTGTTCCTCTATGTTGGTGGTTCCGAAAGGAAAGGAGGATATCAGACTGGTAATTGATTTGCGTGGACCCAATCGGTATGTACATAGGACACCGTTTTCAATGCCAACTCTGGAACAAATTCTCGCTGAACTAGATGGAGCTACCTGGTTCTCTACCATCGACATTTCCAATGCGTTCTTCCACATAGAGCTGCATGAAGATTCCAGACACTTAACGAACTTCTTTACTGAGTTCGGGATGTATCGATTCGTGCGGCTACCATTCGGGCTCTGTAATGCTCCTGATTTGTTTCAGGAAACTTTACAACGAAAAATACTCGGAGGATGTAAAGGGTGTAAGAATTATCAGGACGACGTATTAGTGTTCGGGTCAACAAAACAAGAACATGATCAGAACTTGGAGGCAGTTTTGGCATGCTTGGCCAACCACAATGTTAAGCTCAACGAACGCAAGTGTGTGTTTCGGCAGCCAGATTGTAGGATTCCTGGGATTTACGTTGACGCCTGAAGGTTGGATGATTGAGGAAGAGAAAGTTTCGGCTATCAAGCAATTCCGCACTCCGACGAGCTGTTCAGAAGTGAAGAGCTTTCTTGGCTTGATGACATTCGTGGACAAGTTTATAATACACAGAGCTTCTAAAACTGAGCGGTTGCGAGCATTGGCATCTTCGGAAACATTTTACTGGACTGACAGCGAAGATCGAGAGTTCTCTAACCTTAAAGAAGAAGCCCTGAAGAGGATTAGGCGTCTAGGATATTTCAACCTGGCAGACCGCATCGAGCTGTTTGTAGACGCTTCCCCTACGGGTCTTGGTGCGGTGTTAGCGCAATATGACAAAGATGAACGTCCTCGAATCATCGCGTGTGCGTCCAAGGTTCTTTCTGCTACCGAGAAACGCTATCCTCAAACACAGAAGGAGGCTCTGGCTGTCGTGTGGGGCGTAGAGCGATTCAGTTACTACCTGCTATGCACATCATTTGTTATCCGAACGGATGCAGAAGCCAACCAGTATATATTTAACACGAATCACCGGTTGGGTAGAAGAGCGATAACACGCGCTGAAGGATGGGCCTTGCGACTGCAGCCTTACGACTTTACCGTTGAACGTATTCCCGGCAACGAAAATGTAGCGGACGCTTTATCCAGGTTGGTACCTGAGACGCAAGAAACCAAACCGTTTGACGAGGATGAAGAGAAGCATTTCTTGTATTCGTTGGATTCGGGGTGTATGGAGCTTACATGGACCGAAATTGAAAGTAAGTCAGAAGATGATACAGAACTGATGTTAGTACGAGAGGCGCTTAAGGGAAAGAAATGGGTCGCTGAGATCAAAGCTTACGAAGGTCAGAAGAAAAAGCTACACTGTCTAGGGTTCTTGGTGTTCAAGGATGAGCGGGCAATCTTGCCTCAATCGCTCCGCCAAAAAGCCCTCGAGTCAGCTCACGGGGGACACGTAGGAGTAGTAGCCATGAAACGCATAATGCGTCAATTTTTTTGGTGGCCTAAAATGTCGGCTGAAATATCTAAATTTGTTAAAGGTTGTGAAACATGCACGCTTCTTTCAAAACGTAATCCTCCTGTTCCAATCACATCAAGGGATTTACCTGATGGACCATGGGAGATCCTACAAATTGATTTCTTGTCGGCTCCTCAATTTGGTTCAGGAGAATTTCTCGTTGTTATTGACACATATTCCAGATATCTTCACGTTGTCGAGATGAAGTCAATGGATGCGGAGAGCACAAATGTATCCTTGTGCAGAGTTTTTCAGACATGGGGGCTTCCCGTAATAATGCAAACAGACAATGGGCCACCCTTCCAAAGTGCAGCATTTGTCGAGTTCTGGAAGGATAAAGGGATTGACGTTAGGAAGTCCATACCATTAAGTCCACAATCCAACGGTTCCGTCGAGAGGCAGAATCAGGGGATCTTGAAAGCATTATCGGCTTCCAAATTGGACGGTCGAAATTGGCGCAATGCTCTGCAGGAATATGTCTACCGTCACAATACATTGGTTCCTCATTCACGACTTGCGGTTACACCATTTGAGCTGATGGTAGGCTGGAAGCATCGCGGCACATTCCCCAGTCTGTGGAGTAACTCCCTGAACGCAGAACTGGACCGAGAGGAAGTGGCGGATAGGGATGCAGATTCCAAACATTCGAGTAAGCTGTATGCAGATAAAATGAGAGGTGCAAAGAGTCCGTCATAGAAATCGGTGATGTGGTTTTGCTAGCTAATCAGAAGCGATCGAAGACGGACCCAACGTTTTCATCCGAGCGCTACAGAGTGATAGCTAAAGAGGAGCAAAGGTGGTAATTATGAGTAATACAGGAGTGCAATATGCCCGAAATGTACGGGAAGTGAAAATAGCTCCAGACTTCGGTATAGTTCGGCGATCTGCTAACGATGATCTTGATAACCCAGCGGATGATGACGGAATTTCAAATTTTGATGACAACGAGGAGACTTCGAAGGATGGCGGCTCTGTTTCAACTGACCGTACACTTCGCAATCGAAACTCTATAAAGCGACCATCAAGGTTTGATGAAAAGTTCGTGTACCGTGTGTTTCACTAGCTGGCACAGAACTGACTGATTTTTATGACTTTCTCAAGTGTAAAAATAACTTCTTCGAATACCATGGAAACCAGAACTTCTAGAAACCTAAAGAGAAAAAAAACTCATGGTTTACCCTGTTTTAGTTGATTTTGATTAGAATATATACATACATAATAAACTAAATAACATCCACCAAATAACGAAAATGCTTTTTTAAACAGCACAGAGTTAGGAAGAAAAGTTTCAGTTATTCATTATATGTATTTTGTTTCAGCCACAATGTTTTTATTACAAATTTTGTTTATCATAACTGTGAGTATGGAGAACAATGTATGTCCAACGCCAGTAGAACGGAAACAAATTGTTTTGTCATGACCAATCGGAGGGGACTGCTTCTACGAATCCGGTTGTCAAATTGGTCATGAGCTTGATTTCGGCGCTTTGGATGATTTGTGTCCCTGTTTTGTCGTCCATCCAATGAAAGTATGTTCTGCAAACACCAAACACTGAACAATACACATTCTGAGGAGCGCCAGCCTTGTCTCTGTTATTCTATACGGCGGATACACGGATATGTTTGGGACCGTCGTAAATGCTCCACTTTTCCGAGGCTTTTTGATCTGCCTCCCGGAGCGTTTTCTTGGGAACGTATAAGTTTCTCGCATAATCTGAAATAACGAAAAGAATTATTATTACGTTATGGAACCAGAGAGTACAGGTGGGAAAAGATGTAGTAAATCAGCGGGTATATTAAAATGCTTGTTATAATTTCATACTTACTTTATGTTTACATGGTGATGAACGGCACAACACGATTCTGACTGCTGGTTTAAACAAATTACAGTCTCGTATTGTTGTGAACAACATAAAGACGAAATGTCAAAAATATGCCATTAACGAAATCATTTAGTGAAGATGTGAATAGACATTTTATAGCAACACTGGAAAATAAAGTAATACTAAGGACACACCTGTGGTACTTGTACCATGGTACAAGAGGACAAGAAAATTATTCCAAGACTATCTTTGATAAAGACAATAATCGGTACGGAACTCATTTCAAGATTCTTGTACCATGGTACTTGTACCACCAGTGTGTCATTAGTATAAGAGATTTAGGTAATGAGTTGAATCTACTCAATATGGAGTACGTACTTATATTGCATAGCGTGAAAGAGAATTATATGAGTAATATGAGATGTTTAAATAGTATTTTAAATGCTTTGAATCTATGTTGAGAATGTTGGAAGTATTTCTAGGCATTTTATAATGAATATATTTGGAACAAAGTAATATTGGGTACGATGAGAATTGTCTACGAGTTACCCTATATTTGACGTGTAGGGTGAGATGAATGAATGTTTCTGAAGGGGTGTTGTAAACAACGCAGAAGGAACAAGGAAAACGCAAAGAAACTTTAGAAACGCAGAATTCAAACCCGGAAATGAAAAAAATAGGAGATCATTCTGTAAACGATTTTTGCAAGCTAAAGTTGAGAAAATTACTGCTCCTTGAAAAGTTAGGTTTTGGACATCAGCTGAATTCCTGGAAGAGTAGAAGGCGAGAATACGACAACTACTACCACTAATTGAAGAATTGACTTGGTTTTCCATTTTGGTCCCACGAGCTCCCCACCGGCTCCGTTACAGGCCTAGCTTATTATTTCACCCCCCTGGCCATGCATCCCTTCGGCACGGGTCGCTTGACGCCTTGGGATTAGGGGTTAGGGACGATGGTCCCGGTCTAACTCGCAGTGGCCATGGGGAGGGGTCGTCAAGCCCTTGGACAAAGTCTCTGCTGCCCCCAGGCTCCGTGTGTGTGTGTGTGTGTGTGTGTGTGTGTGTGTGTGTGTGTGTGTGTGTGTGTGTGTGTGTGTGTGTGTGTGTGTGTGTGTGTGTGTGTGTGTGTGTGTGTGTGTGTGTGTGTGTGTGTGTGTGTGTGTGTGTGTGTGTGTGTGTGTGTGTGTGTGTGTGTGTGTGTGTGTGTGTGTGCGCGCACCAAACCAAAAAAAAAATGTCACCCATTTTACAGGCACTTATTCTTAAACGATTTACTCGCAACAAGTTGCATTCGACGCAGGATACTCCATCATTTTTTCCTATTGAAAATTGGTCTGATTGAACTATGGGATCGGAAGTTATGGTCAAAATACCAAAATTTAGGTAGTGTTTCCTTAACCTTCGCACGCAATAGAACGCAACGGTAACGGCAATTTGACAGAAAATTGTATACCGCTGCTACACTACCAAAGAAATTACCAAAACTCGTGTGAATCAGCATCTTTAGCAGTAAATATATCTCAATTATTTGGCTAGCAAAAATATAGACTCAAAATGACACATGAACATCCATAAATTACGTTACGCTTGAAGGGAGGAAGAGGGGTTGCCTGAAGTGTGACGATCCATACAAAATTTTCAGATGATTCTTGCAAAAAATGTGACAGGGAGAGGGGGTTGAAAACTGTTATTTTTAGCGTTACGCTGTTCCCCAATCGGGGATATCATTTCAAGCTTCACCAATACGCCAATTTTATGTTGTCTATTTTTTGTTGAGCAAATGCACAGTACTTTTGGCAAAACGATTTTCTTTCAAGAAAATCAGTGATTTGCATGGTCGACTGATTTGTGATTTTCGAACAGTCTCCTCAAGCATTGTATGAAACACAAAGGGAAATATTTATCTGCACTATCAGTCTCCTCGAGCATTGAAACACAAAGGCAAATTTCGAAATATCTACACTATCTTTTTACTTCCTTTTCTTTGATTATTTTGTTCCCATGCTCCATATAAAGAAATGTAAACATTGCCCTCGTGTGAATTCACTCGTATTAAACGTGATTAAAAGAATGTAAATATTGTCCTCATATCACGTCAGGTGACGTCACGCTACATTCGTTTCATAAGTCAAAACAAAAATTTAGCAATGTTGCCAGTATTTTTATTTTGATCATTCAAATGTCAAAAGTGTGCCACAGTGTGTGCCAAGCGGTGCCACACGTATGAGTAAAATCTTTAAAATGTGTGCTTGCGTCCCACTCCTTGGAAATGACTCACACACGGCAGGCACAGCTTCTTTTATACAAAAAGAGAATATTATGGTGGAACCGAAGGCCGGTGGCATACTGCATTCTGATGTCCGTGCTAGGATTGAACGGGATTGGTTATATATGAAATTTTTATTGGCTTTGACAAGAATTGAAAATTTCAATAGCCTATCGTTAATAATCTTAAGTTTCAATGAAATTGACAAATTGCTATTGCCGTGTCGATTGATATAAATCTTAAAAATCCATCGAAATATAAAGGCGCTAGTAACGTTTGCAATCCTCCGTTTCAGCGTAACGCATTTTCTCCCATTTCCGGATATCGCAACTGCATCGCGAATAGTGCGTATCTATGCCATAGCCGTGCGCCATCATGCGCACCATTCGCGATGCAGTTGCGACATTTGGAAATGGGAGAAAATGCGATTGTCGCGAGAGCTCAGTTCGGTTTTCAACTGTGTAGATCCAGTTGAAAAAGAAAGAAAGACGTAAGTCCTACGTCAAAATCGTGTAAAAACAGAATTCAGTGTACATGAATTTCTCCGTGCAGTGCAAAAAAGAGAAAAAATTGGGTAAATTCTTGTTACCGTGTAGAGCGTCAAGAGAAGAAACTGCAAGAAAGCGCGGTGACGTTTTTTATTTCCAACAAGCATCAAAATGGCGCACGAATCGATTTCTCCGAAGGTAATTATTTTTATTTTGATGCTCAAATCCTTTGTTTGGTTGATGTATTTATTTATTTTTCAGCTTAAGGCTGGAGTGGCATCTCCAGTACATAACAGTCGTCTCCATTCATTACGGATCATGGCTGTATGTCGCCAGCTACGCAGTCTACAGAGGGTCCGTGACGTCTTCCACCGCTTCCACCTGATCGATTCACCTAGCTCGCTGCGCACCTCGCCTTGTGCCTGTCGGATATTTGTCGAGAACCGTTCGCACCGGGTATTGTCAGACTTGCTGGCGCGGTCTGAACGATGGATGGTTCTCCGAATTCATAGCTGATGCAGCATCTTCAGACGCCTTCTCGTATCATCAGCCATCTGCACCCTACCATTGTGGCTTGCTGAGTCTAAGGTAAGTACGATTTGCGGTCATTAGCACTGAGATAGCTACCAAAGACATATCCTGCCGTGGTGGTATCACATATTGATTTTGCTTAGTGCCGCGTCACATAATTTGGCATTGACGCACTGATTTTACGGATGTGATCCAACGGACGTCTCTTGGTTTCTTGAATGGACAACTTTTTTCATCAGTGATAATGATGTGACAGCACTTCTTCTCGGCAATACTTTTCTGTAGCGTTCCGTGATGACAATGAGTCGTAGCTAAAACTAATTCTAGCTAAATAAGTATATATCAGTAGAAAATGTGATCAAGTTTATCGACATTAAAGATACCCTCACAACTCGGGAATTTGGTCCGCGGAAATTTTTCCCCATGTATTTTTATATATGTGATGTTCTCGGAATTCAGGCACGGAAAATCAAAATCCCGGCCCCATTTGAAATGCACGGTGGATCAAATCCGGCGGAAAATTTTCCAGAGGTGTAAGGCTACCTTTAGTAGGGAATCGACTGTTATAGAAGTTGAGTAGTTGAGTAGGTAATTTGCTGAGTAGAAGCGTATCGAAACTAGAAACGTCTTTTTCTATTTTGTTAGTTATCACTTGAAAGAGCGATAAGTGTGAATACCACGATGGTATGCAAACAATCTTACATTGGCTTTATTCTTGATTACTATTGCTAAAAGATAGGGAATAGGTGTGATGGAGTTTAACTTTGCCTCTGAAT
The DNA here is from genome assembly GCF_024139115.2 of Armigeres subalbatus. Classification (NCBI taxonomy): domain Eukaryota; kingdom Metazoa; phylum Arthropoda; class Insecta; order Diptera; family Culicidae; genus Armigeres; species Armigeres subalbatus. The sequence continues at coordinate 190,271 of NW_026941928.1, forward strand.
AGTAAATCCTATGGCTGACCACGTTCCAGACGCTTATATTTATATAATATACTAGTTTATTTGTGGTTTATTTAAAAAAAAAATCAAAATTTTCAACTGCTGTGTCTGGTTGTCTAAGGTTGTCGCTGGTTTTGTTTTCTGCATATGATTGCAGAATTGCAGTGTCAAATATTTTATTTTTTTTGTGAGGATTTCCCCGCGTGGCTAGTCACCGGACAGACAAACAGGGCTATTATATATACTGCCCCCACTCGCATAACAGTCCCATTTGACTTTTCGTCACTTTTGAGTTATCCTAATGATTAGTGTTCATTTCTAACGTACTTCCAAAAATCATAATAAAAATTGCGATTTGGTATGTCCATGCAGGAGTGAAAAAAATACCAAGTCATGTGCGTCCCATATTAAAAGTACCCGCATAACAGTCCCGTTAAGAGTTTACATGACCTGATTGCACAAAACCAAAAAATGTATCGATCAAACTGAATCAACAAGATCCGATGATGCTTCAATTAATTAGATTTTTTTTTAAGTTTTATATGGAGGATGCGATTTGGAACTTCAATGGCTATTATCTCAGTATGCGAGAAAAACGATATGGGACTGTTATGCGAGTGGGAGCAATATAGAAAATATATAATAAGACCGTTACAAATATTTAATTAACATTTTGTACTACTGGTCCGTCTATCAGCCCATGTGAGCAGGGATATTTCAAAACAAAATATTTATCAATAGAATTGTATGAAATTTGTGCAAATAATGTAACAAGAACTATCATAAGGCTTCCAATGGTTGTATGACAAATTGCGAACTGCCTTTCCCCGGGATTTCATGCGACATTTCCCGGAAAATCATTTCGCAGAATGTACATTGCGCGGAATCTGACCATTTTGCCAAAATTTCAATTGAGGCATATAGTTTTTAGCTGCCAAATGCCAACTCGCATGTATTTTGTATGTACAGTAGGGTGGTTCAAAAATCGATCATGTTCTAAGTGTCCTCACAAGCCGTTTCAAGTTTGGATGCAAATTAGCATGGGGAAATTTTGTTTTTCATTATGCTTATTATGGCACATCCTCATTAAGCGCGGATTAAAAGAAAACCTACATAGCAGAAAGGAATACTCAAGAGCTATCACTCAGTGGAAACCGCATCTTAATTAATCGTCCCAATAATTGGTAATCGAATTTAATCTATACCGCTAAATACGTAACTACTCATCAGGCAACAATACTGCTCCTGGCGCGAAAGATAGCACACACTCAGAAATATAAAAAATCATAGATAGTATAAAATCTAATCTATTTTATTATTAATGAAGTTTATTCATAGCTTAGTTTAAAATAAATACTACCATAGCATAGAAATTATACCAACGCTGATTTTCGCGAAGGTATTTTGCTTAGCATATCCGGTATTGACAGTCTGCTTTCTTTTCATTAAAACGGCTAACAGCTCACGAAAGTTAAAGATATTTTCCACAATTAAAGGATTATATTTAGAAACATCGATGCGCGGCGATAGTATACAAAATGAAAAGGTAAGTTCTGGATCAAATATGTTAAAAAATACTATGCTTATTTCACGCAACATTGCTTCAAATTGTTCTTCATAGGTATCGCCGGAAGATAAAAAGGCCGCCCCCGAAAACCAAAATAAAACATTCGGAAAAACGTTTTATTCGTAAGAAGAGGACTATACGGAAACGTAAGTGACATGGCACGATTTTCCATAGAAATAAACACTATTTGCTATGATGACGCGCCGCAGGAAGTATTGACGAATTCAACGATACTTGCACAAACCAGAAAGGTGTTGACGTGCATAATTTATGAAAGTGATATCATTATTATATCTATAATTAAACTATGTATCAAGCAGAGCGTTAATGAATAAAGCTTCCAATGAATGATTAAATTTGTTATGATTAAATCATTCAACTCTATGATTAAAGATTATGATTAATGATTTATTCATTTTTGACAATGATTAATGATTATGATTAATGATAAAATTAATTTTTGACAATGATTAACGATTATGATTAATGAATAAAACAATTGGAGTATGATTAACGATTAACGATCGTGATTAAATGTTGACACAATATGTATATGATTAATGATTAACGATTGACATGATTAATGATTAATGGTTATGAATAATCAAATTGAATGATTTGCATAGTGATCAATAATCAAGTAGCCTTTCTACCAAATAGGGTTATTAAAAGGTATAAAAATGCTATGATTATGATTAAAGATTAAATAATAAAAGCATTGACGGCAATGATTAACATTGATGATTAATAAATAAACTATAAACCGTTATGAATATGATTAAAGATTAGTGATTAAATGTAAAATTCAATGATTAACGAGTAGTGATTAATGATTAAATCATATTTTTTGCATGATTATGATTAATGAATAATGATTAAATAACCAATTATTCATTAATCATGATTAAACCTATGATTAATCACTAATGCTCTGGTATCAAGATATGTATATAAGTGCTAAATAAAGTTTTTTACTAAAAATATTGTTTTTCCTCATTTTAATTTAGCAAAACAAATCAATTTTTCGGTGCAGAATCCATCTAATTTTCCAGCTGAAGTTATACTATCTCCCCATATATCAAAGTTATACTATCGCCAGTATAGTGAGCTCTTAATCGAATGTGGGGTCAACCAGGCGAATAGCCCATTAGCGTAACTTTAAATCTATTTAGTATAAATTTTTCTCAGAGTGCAGATAAATTCAGGCTACTATGTTGCACTGCACATTTCAGTGATGCGCTCAAAGAAGTTTAACGATCATGAATAAAGATTCGCAACCTGTATTAAAATCGATTACTAAGGGTCTGTCTCATTTGGATAATTAAACTGAAATTAAACTTAAAAGTGACAGTTTAATAATTATCGAAGAACTCTGCTCGCAAAGCATGATTACTTTTGACCGATATCGAATCATTTTGCATCGATGTCTTAGGCTTTGGTCCGATTCGCGAATTGAAATCAAACTAAACTTAAAAATGACAGCTAAAAATTTTTCAAATAACCCTGCTCGCAGGGCAAGATTGATTTGAAGATTTTCAAGTGCCAACCAGGCCACCACCACCTCGGCATGATCTGCCTAGGATCCGACGTATAACACGTGTCAATACCGAAGCTCCATCACTGCTAGAGATTCAAACAGCCATCCAAAGCATGAAATCGAATAAAGCCCCAGGGGTCGACCGCATATCAGCCGAGATGCTCAAAGCTGACCCCATGACATCCGCTCAACTACTGCATCGTTTATTTCTTAATATCTGGGACACCGCAACTTTCCCGGTCGACTGGATGCAAGGTATCTTAGTGAAGGTGCCCAAAAGGGTGACCTGACTGTATGCGATAACTGGCGAGGCATTATGTTGCTGTGTACCGTTCTCAAAGTTCTGTGCAAAATTATCCTAGCCCGGATTCAGGAGAAGATCGATGCGACTCTCCGGCGGCAGCAAGCCGGATTCCGTGCCGGAAGATCCTGTGTGGACCATATTGTCACGCTCCGCATCATTTTGGAGCAGGTCAACGAATTCCAAGAGTCCCTTTACTTGGTATTCATTGACTACGAAAAAGCTTTCGACCGTCTCAATCACGAGAATATGTGGGGCGCCCTGAGACGCAAGGGGCTTCCTGAGAAAATCATCGGCCTCATCGAAGCACAGTACGAGGCCTTTTCGTGTAGAGTGCTGCACAATGGGGTCCTGTCCGACCCTATCCGGGTCGTAGCTGGTGTGAGGCAAGGATGTATTCTATCACCGTTACTGTTCCTCATCGTAATCGATGAGATTCTGGTAGATGCGATTGACCGTGAACCAAACCGCGGGCTGTTATGGCAGCCTATAACCATGGAGCACCTAAACGACTTCGAATTGGCGGATGACGTTGCACTACTCGCGCAACGGCGCTCTGATATGCAGGTTTCGGTCCTCCTCGGCAGGTTTAGTCATCAACGTCAACAAAACCAAATCGTTGGATGTAAACACGGTGACTCCTTCCAGTTTCACCGTAGCCGGGCAACCAGTGGAGAATGTTGAAAGCTTCCAATATCTTGGTAGCCAAATGGCGTCAGACGGCGGTACCAAGATCGACATAGGCGCCCGGATAAAAGAAAGCAAGGACTGCCTTTGCGAGTTTAAGAAATATCTGGAAAAACAGGCAGATAAGTGAACGCACCAAAATACGAATTTTCAACTCTAACGTGAAATCTGTGCTGTTATACGCTAGCGAAACATGGTGTGTATCAGTGGAGAACACTCAACGGCTGCAGGTGTTCATTAACAGATGCCTGCGGTATATAATTCGGGCCTGGTGGCCTCACAACTGGATCTCAAACAACGAGCTCCATCGTCGTTGTCACCAGAGGATCAGAAGTGGGGCTAGGTCGGCCACACTCTACGTAGGGGCGGAAACGAAATCTGTAAGCAAGCATTAGACTGGAACCCAGCGGGACATCGCAGCAGAGGCAGACCCAGAGGCTCATGGCGGAGAAGCCTCAATAAAGAAATAAAAGAAGTCGACCGAAATCTAACCTGGCAACAGGTTAAAGCGATAGCCGGGCATCGCTCAGGATGGAGATCTTTCAAGTCGGCCCTTTGCACCACCGGAGGTGTACAGGATCCATAAGTAAGTAAGTAAGCAGGGCAAGATTACCTTTAACAGATATTGAATTATTTTTGATAGATGTTTTGATGGTCTTGCTGGGTAGACCAGCCATTCTTAAAACCGGGGGATTTAATAATTTTCGAACTGTCACTTTTAAGTTTAATTTGATTTTAATTCGCGAATCGGACCAAAGCCTTATTAGAATAGCTGGGTAGCACCAGCCATTCTTATGACCGGATTATTTGCTAATTTTTGAATTGGCACTTTTAAGTTTAATTCTCCAAATGAGACAGGCCCTAATTATTGGGGCGACTAATCAAAATGCAGTTTCACTGAGTGAAAGCTCTTGAGTATTCCTTTCAGCTATGTAGGTTTTCTTTAGACCTGTGCTTAATGAGAAAGCGCCATAATCAGCAAAATGAAAAAATTAAATTCCCCATACTAATTTGAATGCAAACTTGAAACAGCTTGTGCTAAATCAGTTTTCATCCAAATGAGCATAAATTTTCGGAGGACTCTTAGAATGTATTACAGAATTAAATGAGCGTTGTGAAGCAAACTCGATTTTTTGAACCACCCTAATGTACAGCTGTCGAAAATTCTAAGTGTTTATGCGCCTTATGCGCCATTGGACTAGATGTAAGAACATTTTACATCATGTTACTCTATATCTAGTAAAAAATAACCTGACTATATACATTTTGCAGAATATTATGCGAGTCCATTTTGCAAATATTTTTAAAATAATGATTCTTTTCAAAATTTTCATATCTGCGTCAAAGGGAGCATCTATCAATTACGTAACGCTTACAGGGAGATGTCTGAAGTGTGATGATCCTTACAAAATCTTCAAATTTGAAAATTGCTGTTTTTTGCGTCACGTAATTAATGGATCTTCCCGAATATGGTGCCTTCAGGGTACTGTAAAATTGGTTTTGTAATTCAGAGATTAAAAACAGAGGAGTTGGTTTATAAAATTAGTTTTTTTGAACTGTGGTATACATCGTAGTTTTTGTCAGACACACTTTTTTGTTCTCACTTACACTTTCACACTTTGTCACGTGTCATGCGTTCGATCCCATAATGATTAGTTCAACTCGTGTAACGTGACGAGCTAAGTGCTCTAAATTTATTTTTGACGTGAGACAACGTCTTTTTTTTCTATAGCGGGACAGGGTTTGCAGAAATCACTCTTGAAAGATAATGAACAACGTCGGATGGGCGGCCCCCATCGATGGGGTTTGACAAAACGATTTGTTCTCGCTCATTTCTTGTAGGGGATCATATGTTTTTTTTCGCACAGCTTTGTAAAACAAGTTGAAATGCATCATCAGAATAGGGGGCCCCCAGCAATTGGGGCTTATTGAAAGAAATTTATCATGGGTAGTAGTCCCCCGAATCAGTTCATTATCGTAACAGCTACCGAAAAACGTCTCTCACGGTATGCTACCTATCGAGAGTGTATACAGACATGATAAGTGAGAGATTTGCTCATTCTCCTTTGGACTCAAACCTTGTTCGGGGATACACTTTGCGATTGCAAAAATCGGAGATTGTCACAAACTTATGATAGATTTTGAACGTCAATATCTCAGCCGTCTGTCAATTGATTTTCAATTTTCTTTGACCATTCGATCAAGAAAGAGTCAACGCTTCATATCCAATATATTTTTCTTCCTCCATTCCAACTGGAACTTGGCCAGCTCTTCAACTATGTATTCTACTAGCATTTCCTCAGTTATTAATTGAAAGTTTTTCAATGCCCGCCAATGCATGAGTATGTGTCTTGTGTGGCAAGTACAATGGATACACTATGGCCAGGGAGTCTATAATATTTCCCATCCGAAAACCTCCAAGACCTTAAAATATTGATTTACAATTACTTACTATTGAAAATTAGCTAACAGCGGAGCGGACATGTGTGCAGGAAATTGAATGCAACGCAACGATGGCGTCGGTAACAGTTGCAGTGGTAAATCATCAGCATCGGTGGCAATCGTCCGAGGTGTTTGCTGTACAAAATTCATGCGAACGACGGCGAAGGTAGCGGTTCAAGCGAGGGTCGATGCTGATGCTAAGAGGTCGATGCTAAGAGTAAAATATCAATGTACTTAAGACACAGGAAACTAAAAATAACAAATAAAATTCATTACGAACAGCTACGTAGTCCTACGTCACCTTTGCATTCAACCCGATAGGGCTGCACCTTTGATTTTTTTTAATTGATATTATTCGTTCATATGCGAAAATTAATCTGAATTGAAAAATAAAATATTCTAAGCTCCAATAATTTGTTTTGAAATCGAAATAAGAACAAACATATTGTGCTCATCCATGAGAACAAAATAACAGCCGTATCATAATATAATTGATGGAATTGTTTTTAATGCTGTTAGCCGTTGTAACATATGTATAAGGAAAATCATTGGATGACATTCACAACGTTATCGAAAATCAAAAACAACCGCTCATTTTTTTGCAGTTGAACTGAGATTGTACCTATAAATGTATTCTAGAATGTGAATAAGAAGGCTATCCATCTGTGAGTGATATATGCGTTAGTTATTCAGTATCGAGTTGAAATGAAAACATTGAGGAAATTTGCTCGTTTTTCTTTGAATTCAATAATTTGCTCGCTCTTTAAATGTTCATAGATTAAGGGTAAATTTTAATTAGGGTTTTTTTTGCTGATAATTACGTTTGCTAGCGGAGTCAATATAATGATTAATGATTGATAAGATGTTTCCAAGTATTTCCGGTTTATTAGGATTTAAACAATCAATTAAAAACTATTTCTATAGTACGCAGTCTGGATAGTTTTATAATATTTCCTAAAACGTTTTATCATATTTCCCATACACTAAACTAAAACATAGTATCAATATAATGATAGATTTGTCAACTGGTCAACATAACTCATCGCAATATTTTATTGTACGCCAAAGATCGATAATTTCAGATTGATGCCATTTAATACTACAATGAACTGAACTTGACGTAATTTCACCCCAAACATTGGGGTGATCTGTCACTCATATTCGGCGCCAGCTTCGGTGTGAAATGTCTCGCTCAGATGGCATAGTTCCCTTGACGAAGGACATTTCCACGTACGTTGTCTCTGGTCAGCCAAGGGCAGTTATTTGTCTGGTGTGGTACGGGTCTATCCTAGTTTCGGTTATCTTGTAGTGTTTGTCATTTGACGATGGCGTTAACGAAATAGTCTCTAACGAAGAACGACGATATCAATGCGATGGTTAAGTTGTCCACAGATGATAATAAAGTAGTCTTTTTGTAAATAACAATAATGTTCAAATTGTTTTAAAAAATTAATTCGAAGGATACATATTTTGCTAGCCCGCGTGACTGTGTACTATAAAATTGGTTTTGTTATTAAGGGGGTCAGAAATCGAGGGGTATGAGTGACATCTTTTTAATAATAAATGTGGTAATTCATGGAACATAAGATATTTTTTAACTGTCAATCAATTTGTATAAATCGGAATATTATTGTAAAACTTTGCAGTTCATTTTCCCAAAACTAACTTTGGCCACTTTCTGTTCAGCTTAGTAAAACTCAGGGAACGTGATGAGCTAAATACGCTACATTATTTTTCATTGACATTATTCGTAAATAAAATAAATTATTCGGAAATGGAAAGTTATATTAATTATTCTCCAAAATAACAGCCGTATCATACTAGAAGTGATGAAATAGTTTTTTTTCTATGCTGTTAGTCGTTGTAGCATATGTTAGCGAAAATTTATTAATGAAACTCAACCAAAAAAACCGAAAATAAAAAAAAAACTGCGTAGAGCAAAATCGATTTTTTTTCAACCACCATGTAAGAATGTGTTCGAAATAGTCGCTTATTTTTTGCAGTTGAACTAAGATTGTATCTATAAATTCATTCTAGAATGTGAATAAGAAGGTTATCCATCTGTGAATAATATATATGAGCCTACTAAACTTCAAGCAATATTTCCATTGTAATGGAGCTTTAGTTATTTGTTACTTGGTATCGAATTGAAACGAAACATTGAACATATTTTCTATATTTTTTCTTAATTCTACAATTCGCCGCTGTTTTAGCTGTTCATAGATTATTGTTAAATTTGATTGAAGGTTCTTCTAATAATTACATTTCCTATCGGTGTCAATAATGATAATGATTGCTAAGAAAATGTTTCCAAGTATTTCAAGGCTGTTTTGGTTTAAACAAAAATGTATTTATAATCAAATTTTATAGTACGTAGTCTGGATATGCCTAATGAACAAATGTTATCTTATCAATTCAAAATGTAACTTGTCACGTACACTAAACTAAAACATAGTATCAATCATTATATTCCTAGCTCTGTCAAATGGTCAACATAACTCATCGCAATATTTTATTGTACGCCAAAGAACGATAATTTCAGATTGATGCCATTAAATACTACAATGAACTGAACTTGACGTAATTTCACCCCAAACATTGGGGTGATCTGTCACCCATATTCGGCGCCAGCTTCGGTGTGAAATGTCTCGCTCAGATGGCATAGTTCCCTTGACGAAGGACATTTCCACGTACGTTGTCTCTGGTCAGCCAAGGGCAATTATTTGTCTGGTGTGGTACGGGTCTACCTAGTTTTGGTTATTTTGTAGTGTTTGTCATTTGACGATGGCGTTAACGAAATAGTCTCTAACGCAGACCGATGATATCAAAGCGAGGTTGAGTTGTCCATATGACAGTATTATGAGTAGATCCAACTTGTAAGAGACTGCGTACTATAAAAAAAGGTTTTGTAATTGTCATTTCAATGGAATTAAAACGTTTCAACATTTACTGGGTCATCTTCCTCCAACTTATTGTTATTTATTATTGTAATTGAGTAAAGTATTTTATAAGACGTTTTGCTGCGTCCCGATTATTTACATTTAATGTTTTGTTCTGGAATGATTCACCGTTTCCATTAGGTCTAAACGAAATCGTATGAAAAACTTTGTTCTCTAGTAAGCTCTAGTAACAGCTAGAATTGATGATGCGCAATATTGGAATGTTTAGCGCGAAATAACCAAACAAACGGGCTCCCACTAATTGCCAAAGTAGATAAACACAAGAAAAACAGCTGTTTCGATCTGTCTCATAAAATGCCTTGTTGGTAAGTGATCAGGATATTATAGTAAGTTAAATTATAAAAAGTATTTACTTCTAGGCTCTATCATATCCACAATTGTTAAACATTTTAGTGAACTACTTTTATAAACTCTTAGAGAAAATCGGAAATAGGCAAAAACATAAAAATACTTTTCTTTTTGTGTAATTTTCACAGCATTTTTTTTTAAATACAGAAACATGATAATACGCAAATACATTCCACACTGGGAAAACTACTTTTTATTGTATTCTCATAGTCCAAGTGAACTCGAAAATTATAGATTCATTCCTACTGCAAATCATGGAAAAACATCTTCCTGCCCTCGGTGGTCGGGATGAGTTGAACTGAGAGGTGTATCCTTTATTTACGCGAGTAGATTTAACTTTGGATTCCGGGATACTTGTCCTTAATAGATGGGCAAAATTTATTCACAATACAAACAGCACGTCAAAGCATTGACCGCCACGCTTCTTTAGGTTAATTTTTATAAAAGGTGACTATTTAGCGCAGGTTTGTTTTATGTGCTGTACAATTTCGAGTTCTTCAAGCCGTTGGTCGTTATACGGGGAAATTGATGAATAAACCGATTAGCATTATATGCAGTCATTTTAATAACATTCGTATAGCCAACAGTCTGGGACGTCTGTTTGTATGTGAGCTTGGTGCACAATTTCGTAAACAATGCTTTAAATAGCACGTTGGCTAAGATTTTTCTTAAGAAAATTATTTTGAGCTTTTTAGTGGAATGTCTTCACTTGTCATAAGACGAGTTAGTACAATCCCATTGAATTCCACCACTTAATTGTATCTTGACAGATACGTATTTCTCGTCTATACGTATACTCGACTTAGTCGAGTCAAGTACGAGACACTGAAGACGGCCTTACATTTGAGGTCGAAATACGTATCTGTCAAGATACAATTAAGTGGTGGAATTCAATGGGATTGTACTAACTCGTCTTATGACAAGTAAGATTTTTCATTTATATAATTTTATGAAACATTTTTTTACGGAGCACTGTTTTTGGTTTAAGGAGCATTTCCCCAAGTTGAGGGACATTTTTTTTATTGGTTTAGGGAGCATTTTCTCATTTTAGGGAGCATTTGCCCAAGTTAAGGTTCATTAGTTTTGTTTGGATAAAAAGCACTTTTCTAGTCTAAGGAGCATTTCCTCAAGTCAAAGCACATTTTTATTGGTTTAAGGAGCATTTCTTCATTTTAAGGAGCACTTGTTTTAGTTTAAGGAGCATTTGCTCAAGTTAAGGAGCATTTTATACATTTTAAGGAGCATTTTTCTTACTTTTTGAAGCATTTTTCTGCTAAATAGGGTTACCATCAAAACAATCAGCTTTAAACTCCAGGGGCTATACAATGGTGCATAAGATCCAAATTTATGATAGCCAATTTTAAGTTAAGTTTTGAACTATTTTACAATAATTCTCATAACAATATACTGCGCAATCATCATTATTACAATGCAAATCTTTGTTTTTTTAAGGAGCATTTTCAATTGTTTACGGTACATTTTTTTCGTTTCTATGGTACGCTTTTCAAATGTTTACGGAGCATTTTATATATTTCAAGGTAATTTGTTCTATAGTTTAAGGAAAAATGATAAGTTTTTTAAGGAGCATTTTTCAATTGTTTAAGGATAATCATGATTGTTTCATGATGCATTTACCATTTTGCCGTTGCCAGGACCGCCACCACAACTTGATGAAAAATTTCATCCGCATCATCACTCATAAATCTCAATCAACGAGCCCTCCCGTGCGAACGAAATCGTCCGTTCTCCGTGACATGCAGAATGAAAATGACGTGCGCACGTAAGTAGTAAAATTCTTCTTTATTGTTTCATTTTCTGTTCTACAATTATTTTTTACATGTACAGTGCTCGGCCGGCTTGGCCCTCCAACTTCAATTTTAAATTTTTATGTTTACATTGTTATTTAAGTGTTAATATGATATATCATGACGGCCTTTAGGAGGCGCTGGTGTGTTTTTTTTTAATTTGATAACCTAACTACTATGTACACTAATATTTACAATAAGAAATTTGATAACCTAGATTGGAACTAGCGCCCTAATTGGAGCCTGATCCGAATGCAAGCAACGGACCTTAAACTTTTCTTTACACTCACCAAAGCGTTCATGTAAGGTTTTTATTCCGGCCAGACGGTGGACCTCGGATGTTCTTGTCCTGGGAGGGGTGTTGAGGATCATCCTCAGGAATTTGTTTTGGACCCGTTGAAGTTTGAGGTGGTGGGTTTTAGCGCAGCTCTCCCAGACCGGCATGCCATATTCGATCACAGGGAGGATGATTTGCTTGTAGACAGCAAGCTTATTTTTCAGGGACAATGACGACCGGCGGTTGATCAAAGGGTACAGTAGTTTCAACAAGACGTTACACTTTGTCACCGTTTTGTCAACCTGTTGCCTGAAAATAAGCTTGCTGTCGAGGGTCAAGCCAAGGTAGCCGGCCTCATTGGCCCATTCCACGTTCGTGCCATTGAGGATGATTTTACAGTCCCCAGGCGGAACAAGTTTAGGGGATTTGGAGTGGGGGAAAATGATGACCTGGGTCTTCGCCGCGTTGATACAGATCTTCCAGCTGGTGAGGTACTCTGTCAGGGCATCCAGGCCTCGTTGGAGTTTTGCCACTAGCGCTCTGATCACTCTACCGTTCTAGACGATGGATGTATCATCTGCGAACAGAGACAGAATGCCGCCTTCTGGAGGTTCTGGCATGTCGGAGGTGAACAGATTGAAAAGCAGGGGCCCCAGGATACTGCCCTGGGGAACGCCTGCGACGATGTTGTGCGCATTGGAACTCGCTCCGCTGATTGAGACCCGAAATGTCCTTGCCGACAGGTAATTGTTGATGATTTTCACCAGGTAGCTGGGAAGATTGTAGCGTTGTAGTTTGTACACCAGGCCATCATGCCATACATTGTCAAATGCCTTCTCGACATCGAGTAAGGCCATGGCGGATGTTTTCGAGACAAATTTGTTCCGTCTGAGGACGTTGGTAACTCGGGTCAGTTGGTGTACAGTTGACCGACCGCGTCGGAAACCAAACTGTTCCTCGAGCAAGATGTTGAGATTTTCGGCAGACTCAAGTAACCGGTGATGACGTGCGCACGCGAAACACGGGGCTTTTTATACACAGGGAAAACGAAGCAGTAGATCAAAAGACCCGTACGTTACTGCAATCTGATGTCCGTGTTGGGGATTTATAAACGGGATTGAATTTTTCACCCGGTTTGGAAAGAAATAACATTTTCAATAGTTTAACGTTGATAATCAATAGTATCCATAGAATTGGCAAATTGCTGGAGAGTTTCTGAATCGATTGATAAGCAAATGTCGACAATCCATCGAAAGATAAAGACGCTATTACCGTTTGAAATCTTACATGATTTCGTGACGGTCCCCAATTTGGATATTTTCATTTTGCACCCTGTATCTGAGGCTTCCCCTTAGACGTAGTTTACGTCAAAAAAAACCATCCAGACAAATCTGAAGTCTGGACAGAGGTCAACGCAACTCATCACGCTCAACTTGGATTCACTGGGGGTTACTGCCGAAGTCTTTTAGTAAAACGCGTTGTTTTGAAAGGAAAATAATGCAATGGTTATTACAAGGTATTGAAGAGTCTACCACAGGTAGTTGATTGCTGTTTAAGTGTAACATTGTTGGACTTCTATTCAGATGCCATACGAGCTTTTTGTAACAGTTGGATAGCAGCCGGGCTACCAATCACCGAAAAAATTCTTATTTTGAAATTCCATGTTCTTGAATTTTGAGAGCGCATCACAGGGAGGCCTTACAAAGTATACGGAGCAAACAACGGAAGCCATCCACAAAAATTTCTATACTATCTAGCAAAACTACAAAATGCCAGAGAACCACGAACAGTATGCAAGTTAACTGTTATCCTCGGTGGTAGCATATATAACAGTGGTCACATAAGGCAGACGTCCATTGAGGTTCAATCAAGTTTGAAATACAGAACATTAATACTACTTTGAACTAGTGCGTAGTTTTAACTTTTGACGTAGGACTTACGTCTCTCTTTACTATAGGGCACTGCACGGAAACATCTCTTTCTCTTTCGTTCTTCATAAATTTTGACGTTTACTGGCCTTGTTGTTTTCTAATTTATTTGCAGCGAGAAAGGGACAAAGCAGTCCGTGCAGTGCCCTATACCGGGTGTAATTTCATATTTTTTAAATCGACCGCGTTACGCTGTGTTGAAAGATTTCAAACGTAAATAGCTTTTGCCCTATTGAACAGTTTTCTGCAGTTAACCACTCAATCAACAGCTTTCAAGTATGCCTTTCATATTCATGCTCGATAACATCCGAAAACCTTTTTCAATAGGCCCAAAATTGTTTTCAAAGCAAAATATTGAATTCACGAGAACCTATAAATATGAGTACCGCATCATTCTTGCATCATTCCATTGCCACGCTCTGATTGGTGCAGACGTCAGCAAATGAGCTCTCGCTAGGTCAGGAAGGCATAAAAAAGCGCAGCACGATTTTTTTCCTCTCAATCTGACCCTGAGATCTGACAAGAGCAGGCAAAGCAACCACAGCATCGCCAGAACTTTTGAAGTGTTGCTCCATCGTCTCAGCCACGCAATCGCAAACTTAAGCTTTCTCAAGAGCAAGGCAGAATCGTCAGCATCATCGGCATTTTCGGTCCGGCATTGTCGAGGCCACCGCACAAAGGAGAAGCCTACCGGACAGTAAGCGCGGCTCGGCGGTGTGACGATAGACTGTCAATGACAACACTGATCAAGATGAATTATTGACAGTGGCTGATTTTCTACCCGCCACTTCCACAGCCAGGCGCTATCGTATATACGCAAATAGCCGGCATGAGTTAACCTCCAGAAATTGATATGGCGAAAGACATCTAACGCGGGTTTTCTCAAAATTAGGAACTTTTCATGAAAAACTATATGGTACCGGTTATGATGGATGGTGTTCGCTAGTACGCCTACCAAATATTTTTTGGCGTAGGACTTACGTCTCTTTTTACTATACCGGGTGTAATTTCAAAATATTCAAATCGACCGCGTTACGCTGTGTTGAAAGATTTTAAACGTTAATAGCGTTCGTCTCAGTGGACGAATTTCTGCGGTAAGCCCCTCAATCGACAGATTTCAAGTATGCCTTCCATGTCCATGCTTGATAAGACCCGAAAAACTTGTTTCAATAGGCATGAAACTGTTTTCAATGAAAAACATTGAGATCAAGGGAACCTATAAATATGGGTACCGCATAATTCTTGCATCATTCCATTACCACGTTCTGATTGGTGCAGACACCAGCGAATGAGCAGCCGCTGGGTCTGCCGAGAAGCCATAAAATAGCGCAACGCGATTTTTGACGTAGGACTTACGTCTCTCTTTACTATACCGGGTGTCATTTCAAAATTTCTAAATCGGCCGCGTTACGCTGTGTTGAAAGATTTCAAATGTTAATAGCTTTTACCCTAGTGAACAGATTTCTGCAGTTAACCCCTCAATCGACAGCTTTCAAGTATGCCTTTCATATTAATGCTTGATAATAACCGAGAACTTGTTTCAATAGGCCTAAAACTGTTTTCAAAGCAAAACATTGAATTCACGAAAACCTATAAATATGGGTACCGCATCATTCTTGCATCATTCCATTACCACGTTCTGATTGGTGCAGACGTCAACGAATGAGCTCACGCTAGGTCTGATAAGAAGGCATAAAATAGCGCAGCGCGATTTTTTCGCGTCGGAATTTTTGAGCGGTTGCATCATCGTCTCAGCCACGCATTCGCAAACCTAAAGCCTTTTTAAGAGCAAGGCAGAATCGTAAGCATTCTCAGGTCAGCTTCATCGGCATTTTCAGCCCGGCATTGTCGAGAAGCCAACAGTAAGCGCGGCACGGCGGTGTGTGACGATAGAGTGTCGACGACAACACTACTGATCAAGTTTTCTCGGCCGATGGCAGCAGCGGTTAAGCGTTTGGTATTCCTGCAGACATCGATTCATAATGTTTTAAACAATCATAAACTCCCAGTTGAACCGCTCGAGAGGAAATTAACATCTAACATTGTGAATGGATCTTTTCAGAACCACTAATATACTTACTAAAGAGTTTTTCGCAATTGAATCATTTTGAAAATGTAGTACAATCAACTAATTAGAGAGCGTTTGCGTGACAATTTTATTAATTCGCGTTCATGGCGATGAATTGTTACAAAATTCTGTCTTCCTCGCTCACGACAAAAGAAAATGCGTTTCTTATTCTAAGATTTCAACGAATTTTTTTAAAATTTCTCCATTAGAATTCCAAAAATTGTCACTGTTTTGAGTCTAAATATTTCAATTTAAAATTTGATTTATTTGTTGATGTAAATAGGTAAATAGCTACTGAATTTTGTGTAACTTTCAAACGTTGGTATAAAGCTTTTGAATATTCTTGGTTAACGTGATTTTGTGTTTCAGCAAATATACTCTATTACCACTATTACCCCTCTAGCTAATTTGAAGAGTTAACGCAGTAGCGTCGCGGTATCACAAAAGACAAGCAATGTAGTGAAGAGACATTGCGAGGGTTGCTTAAACGTATAATTCAATGTGCAGCATAACATGTCGAAATAATGTGCATCACATGATCCCATTTTGGAATCTTAGTTTAAAAATGAAATGTTGAAAAATGTAATTAAAATTTTCAAAAATTGTAAAATTAGTGTAATATTTGCAATTATCGCACCCTTGGCAATCATTTTTAGGCGTTAGTCATCTTTGGTAACCCAAGATGGTGTGAATGTGCTGTCTGTTGCCCAATATATAGGGATTCTCGAAGTGGACAATGTTGTTAATATACTATATATGTGACAAATCATTTTTGCTTGGTTGGTCAACGTAAAGGTAGAATCAACAAATGTTTTGCGATGTATTCATCAAAGAGGTGGAACATCGGCTTAAGTTGCAATGCTATAATGAAGAAATCATTCGCTTTATTGATAAATGTAAAGGTGTAGCCATCAGCTGATTTACAATGGTATTATTCATCGAAAAGGCGGAGCTTCGGCGGATTTCCTATGCTGTAATTCATCTTTTTCTCGCAATTATGGCATTGAAAATACTTCGAATGTCCCATATATAATTATTTTGATAGTGAACTCTTTTATTCATTAGTTATTATTTAGAAAATAATAATTTTGAAATGTTTTGTCACTTTAATTACCCACGACTAGCAGTGAGCAAACGATGTTCAATGGTCTTATTCATCAAAAAAAATCAACATTAGATGAAAAATCGATTGATAGCTTTCCATTTTGATATTTTTTCTCTAGATTGATAACGAAACGTGTAATAATGCTGAGCAAAATATGTATTTTTACATGCATGGTCAAGCCAAGTCCTACGTCCACTTCCGGTTATGTCACAGACATTACTCACTGTTAGTTTTTTTGATGATTTTTGTTCGAGGTAGATTTGATTTCTGTGTCGGCTTGATGAGAAGATTTTGCCAAGGAATGGTATGCAACGCCGATTATTTATCCAAAATAGTTGATGTGAGAAATTTGGACATATTATGTATCTTAAAGGCATGGTCAAGTCCTACGTCCACTTAGCGGTTATGTCATAGACATTACCCACTGTTCGTTTTTGATAGGTTTTGGACACATTGGTCACGTCCGGAAGTGTTCCCGGGAGCCTGGTTCCCTCAAGAAAGTGGACAAATCTCGATTAGCACCGAAACCCATCTTGCGACATATCAAACTCCATGATTTTGAAATACAAGTTCAATAGATGAGTTTTTGAGAGGTTTTGGACACATTGGCCACGCTCGGAAGTGTTCCCCGGAGCCGGGTTCCCTCAGGGAAGTGGACAAATTTTGATTAGCACCGAAACCCATCTTGCGACATATCAAACTCCATGATTTTGAAAGACACGCACAACACATGATTTTTTGAGAGGTTTTGGACACATTGGCCACGTCCGGAAGTAATCCCGGGAACATGGTTCCCTCAAGAAAATGGACAAATCTTGCCTAGCACCAAAACCCATCTTGCGACATATCAAACTCCATGATTTTGAAAGACAAGCGCAATAGATGAGTTTTTGAAAGGTTCTGGACACATTGGCCACGTTCGGAAGTGTTCCCGGGAGCCGGATTCACTCAGGGAAGCTAACAAATTTCGATAAGCACCGAAACCCATCCTGCGACACATCAAACTCCATGATTTTTAAAGACAACCTCAATAGATGGGTTTTTGAGAGATTTTGGACACATTGGCCAAGCCCGGAAGTGTTCCCGGGAGCCTGGTTTCCTCAGGAAAGCGAACAAATTTCGACTAGCGGCGGAACCCATCTTGCGGTATGCCAAACTCCATGACTTTGAAAGACAAGCTCAATAAATGAGTTTCTGAGAGGTTTTGGACACATTGTGCACGTTCGGAAGTGTTTCCGGGAACCTGGTTCCCTCAGAGAAATGGACAAATTTTAATTAGCACCGAAACCCATCTTGCGACATATCAAACTCCATGATTTTGAAATACACGCACAAAAAATGATTTTTTTAGAGGTTTTGGACACATGTCGTGGCCAATGTGTCCAAAATCTCAATAAAAAATTCAAATTTGTCTTTCAAAATCATGGATTTTGACAAAATCATGGAAGCTGGCTCCCGGGAACACTTCCGGACGTGACCAATGTGTCCAAAATCTCTCAAAAATGCATGTATTCTGATTGTCTTTTAAAATCATGGAGTTTGACATGCCGCAAGATTTCGGTGCTAATCGAACTTTGTCCGGTCCCCTGAGGAAATCAGGCGCCCAAGAAAGCTTCCGGACGTGGCCAATGTGCTCAAAACCTCTCAAAATTTCATCTATTGAGCTTGTTTTTCAAAATCATGGAGTTTGATGGGTCGCATGATGGGTTTCGGTGCCAAGCCAATCAAAATTTGTCCACTTCCTCCCGGGCTCCCGGGAACACTTTCGGACGTGATCAACCTGTCCAAAATCTCTCAAAAAATCATGTATTGTGCTTGTTCTTCAAAATCATGGAGTTTGATGTATCGCAAGATGGGTTTTGGTGCTAGGCAAGATTTGTCCACTTTCTTGGAGGAACCAAATTTCCGGGAACACTTTCGGACGTGGCCAATGTGTCCAAAACGTCTCAAAAACTCATCTATTGAGCTTGTCTTTCAAAATCATGGAGTTTGATATGTCGCAAGATGGGTTTCGGTGCTAATCGAAATTTTTTCACTTCCTTGAGGGAATCAGGTTCCCGGGAACATTTCCGGATGTGGCCAATGTGTCCAAAATCTCTAAAAAAAACGAACAGTGGGTAATGTCTATGACATAACCGCTAAGTGGACGTAGGACTTGACTTGACCATGCCTTTAAGATACATAATATGTCCAAATTTATCACATCAACTATTTTGGATAAATAATCGGCGTTGCATACCATTCCTTGGCAAAATCTTCTCATCAAACCGACACAGAAATCAAATCTACCTCGAACAAGAATCATCAAAAAAAAATTCAGGAAGTATCTGGCAACCTTCTCAGGACTGCCTGAAATAAACCACAAGTTGGCTCAGCAGGGGATGTAGACTGTATCTCAGCCCTTCCACTGAAGGGCCCTCTAATCTGTGCGATAGCGACTGGAGGAGAACATTATTTTTAACGCTTAGTGCCTTGAAAAAGGCTGTTTGCTTCGGCTAAGTGCAAAAAGTAAGAAAACGATCTTTTCAAATAACCGCGAATTTCTAGTGGTGGTATAAAAAAGACTGAATGCTCTGCGAGCGAATGCACTTTTCTTTTATACCTTATTTTGAATCTTCTCTGCTTCCCAATTGGTGGGCCAATCAGCTAGTGTCTTGTATCCCGCTTCTTTGTCAGCCAAAGCGTCATCATCATCAACGCGTTCGAGAAGGGCTTCTCTTTTTTACGCTTGTTGCTCGCTGCTGGCGTCTATTTCCTAACGGGACTTTTCGCTTGATACAGGCCAATAAGCCGGGCAAGCGAGCTTAGAATTGCAGTTCAGGTGAGAAGTACGTGTTCTTTTCTGAGACAACATTGTTAGTAGTAGAAGGAAGGAAACACCCGGACATGGGATTTCGAGTGATAAGATTTAGAATTGGTAACATGGGACGATCATTCAGTCACGTTCGCTTTGTGTGCGGTCAGTAGCAAACAATGTTTATTTAGATATTTCTTGATCAATGCCAAAAAATCCAACATTTGATGAAAAATCGATTGATAGTTTATTAATGTTTTAGCTGTAATCGGTGTTTTCTTTATCCAAATAAGATTATGTGAGAGATTTGGACATCTTCTTCTTCTTCTTCTTCTTCTTATTGGCATTACATCCCCACACTGGGACAGAGCCGCCTCGCAGCTTAGTGTTCATTAAGCACTTCCACAGTTATTAACTGCGAGGTTTCTAAGCCGAGTTACCATTTTTGCATTAGTATATCATGAGGCTAACACGATGATACTTTTATGCCCAGGGAAGTCGAGACAATTTCCAATCCGAAAATTGCCTAGACCGGCACCGGGAATCGAACCCAGCCACCCTCAGCATGGTCTTGCTTTGTAGCTGCGCGTCTTACCGCACGACTAAGGAGGGCCCCTTATGAGGACATCTTATGAATCTTTAAAGGCATGGTATGTTGGTCCTAACGTAGGAACTTTCGGATGATACAACACTTCACTACTTGATGGTTGAAAACGAACTCTCTTTATTGACTTGAAATTATTCTTAGGAAACTTACAAATAGATATTACATGCTTGAATAGGTTTGGATGGGTGGAGCCTGGACATGCATTTCCTATATGAAAAAGACTATCACATAAAGAAATGAGTAAGGGTCACATGATTAAGGCAACGCCTTCAAAAGTAACGAACGATAATTATAAACATACATAGGCTATGTGCTATGCGTACAAGCTGTAACCTTTTCCTTGTTGCTTTACCACACACAGCGGTGTTGAATATCATGTCGCAAATGTTGTTAAACATCAAGTGTTTGGAGAAACGTTTGCAATCTGATCTAGAACACAGAACGATAAACAGATCGTTCTGTTTGGATGACTTTCAGTAAAAACATAAGTTTGAATGTTTGAGATACATTTGGAAATAATAATTGTCATTTCATTGTGACAACGAATGAATTTATTGGGTACAAGACCTTACGGGAAACGTTGGTTAGGTTTTCTTTGAAATAATGTTAACCTTACGAAAAACGTCGGTCATTGAAAATATGTTCTGGAATGAACGATCTTGCATGTTTGAAATAAGCTAATTTATGAGATGTAATCTAAGTACAGTACACCTCCCTTCTTAAAAAGAATGGTGTAGTGCAACGAAATCATTCTATCAGTATATTTTATTTGCTTAGATAGGTTATGAAAATCAAGGCTCCACTTACAATAAAAAAATTACTTAATTAATCTGTTTTTATGAACAACAATAGAATTTTTTGATATTGGATGTTTAATTTCACAATTCGGATTACTAATATTTGTTACATTAAAAGGACCATAATAAAAAGAATCTAGCTTTCTTCTGTTTTCATTTGATAAATATACTTGATCACCTATTTTTATATCAATCGGATTTGCGGTTTGTTCTGATTTATTACTTCTTATTGATTTCTGCTGGATAAGTTTTTCTCTCGCTAACTGATTTGCTTTTTGAATTTTAAATTTAAGTTCATTTTTATATGATTCCAAATTGTAAACAGGGTCAATTT
>NW_026941929.1:0-22990 GCF_024139115.2 Armigeres subalbatus
TTTCCCATTTGCGACTTTGTGAATACAGCATGTAAGTTAGAAAAAATGCGAATTATTAGTAATTCATTTTTCTCATAGATTTTAGGTTGTATTGTTTTTTTTTCAATATATGAATGTTTTTAACCTTCCGGGACTCGCAAACTTACCTAACAGCTTTTGGAATGATCGTCTTATAGCTGAGGTTTTCTTGACAAAATTTCAAAAGCAAGCTAAAATAGCTGCAACGATCTTTTGACCCTATAGCTGACCATCGAATGTTTATCAATGAAAATGATTAATAAAGAACAATGAAAAGTTTTTAAAGGTCCGTCTACTTCTGGGCAATATACTGTATAATTGTTCCCAAAGGTTGTTAGGGAGTAAGGCCAATGGAAAACGGTATAATCTTTAGAATATTGAGGATCAAATCCAATATGCCTAAATTACCGAAGGGTGGTCAGACATTTTCCTACACTTCATAAAAAATGTATGGAGAAATTGTACTATGAGGGTAGATGGGTATGGAAAACCGAAAAAAAAACATGAAAATAGCATGTATCGTTAGGGTAAAACCGAGGTTTCATCGCGGGTATCCCCGAAAGTTTCCATATCTCCCCCGTTTTATTCTTAGCTGCGTTCTGACTTTTTAGCAGCGTTCTGCGATGCTCCTCATTCAGTGTCCTGAAAAGAATAAAAATAATATCATAGGTGTTTTTGAAAACTAGGAGCAAATGAATCCTCAAAAATGTGTTCTACTTTTTTTAAGTAAACATATTTTGGTGACAGATACGACAGATCTGTAGGCACGGTATACAGATACAGATACAGATGGTATGCCGTGATCTGTAGGTAGACTATAATTCATGGCTACCAAGATATTATTGGTAGGGTAAGACGGTATAATATGCCCCCCCTAAGGCAACTCCTTGATAACTTTTTACTTTTCAACGCAATTTATACAAACTTTGTGTTATTTGGTAGTCCAGGAAGTCGCAAATGCATTGCCCGTGAGTAGTCATATAAAAATATTACAGATAACACGTAATAAAGCTTTTTTGAAAAATCGTGAAAAAAAGGATTTCATAAAGTGCCTGGGCAATACGCCCCACTTAAACCAAAGACGTTTCATAGCCCTTCATTAGTATTTTATCAATCCCATAATAAAAAGGTTACAAATCCTTATGTGCTTCACATTAAAAAACCAACATAAGTCCATTTAAGCAGGTTGGAATGACATTTCAAAAGTTTCCATATAATTTGGTAGCAACTGCTGCAAGCTCGCCGCGCTTGTGTCCAGTTGGTAAGGGCATATCGTCCTGCCTACACTGGGGCGTTTTGACCAGTAAAACCTATTTTCGAGAAACGTTACATTTTTGAAGATGGAAGCAATTTTATATCATATTAACCACTGAGAAAAGTTTTTTGGTAGCCTAACTGAGTGTTCCTGTGCAAGTTTTGCGGACAGTATGCAAGCGTTGCTCCAGAATGATGAGCAAACAAACATTGAAAGTTACATCAAAACTGTAACTTTTTGTATTTTCCTATTACTTTTATTACGTAATACAAAAATACTACCATATTCACATAGGATTATGGTTTTACAAATATTTATAGGTACCAACTGATTTTGACCCTTAGTTAGTTATAGTTTTCTAGAAATCAAAGTGGGGCGTTTTGGCCAGGTGGGGCGCATTATACCGTCTTACCTTAATTATGTACGCAGCACATGTCAAATTCAATTCATTCCTTGTATATTTATGGCTAGCGTAAAAAGCTGGATTTTGACTATGCGTGTTCGGCATTTAAGACAAAGTTTGGCAGAATAAAATCATTCAGTATTGATAGCTACAATCAACGATTTCAAGCGTCTATATGAATGTTCTATGCTTGAGCTATCCGATGGAAACAATTGATCTATAAAAATATTCTAATTCATGTGCCATAAGACCTTCGACGTGAAAAATGTTTCAAGTGTTCGGAATATGAGTCAAAACGGTATATCTTTAACATAATTTTATCAGATACCTTGATAAGCGAGCCTGTGGTTGTCAAAACAAATAAAAACCAACTTCCGACAAGAAATCTGTGATATTTCAGCAAAACCAATCTCCAAAATTTCTGTCTCGAAAGAAGTGGAAATACTCTAGTGGCTAACGAGATTTGCTTTCACATTGCGATCCGAGGTTCGATTCACCGTGTTGGCCCGATTTTTTTAATTTTCCATTAAAATATGGACTTGAGCTTGAGCTTGAGCTTGATTGACTGCTCGTAGTTGCTACTCCATTATGACCAGATCAGCTGTTCTTGCACAGGGAACCAACAGATGTTTGCTTGGGACTAGCTCACATCTTCAATGTACAAGTACTGGTGATCTCATTTGTTAGGTCATACTGGCGCCTGCCACGTCAGAATGCAAGTCAATGTAGGGAAGGGGAGGAAATGATGATGCAATCACTCGCCCACTGCAAGCCGAATATACCACTGCACTTGCCACGAGTTCATGCGGAATTTGTTGGAATTTCTGGGTTAGGTTGGAGAGGCAGAGGTCCGTCTTGGTTAACGAGCTGCCAATGTGATAGATAGGAGAAGGTAACTGATGGAATTTCTAATTGGATGTAGGAAACGAGCTCTTTAAGTTCATTTCCAATTCTAGCAGATTACTGTTAGAATACTCAAATTGAAGGTATAGGAATAGTAATGGAAACGGTATGGAAGTCCATTTCCAGTTCTAGCGGTTGCTCGAACATGAGAAATAAAGAGAAAGATACAAAGTAGGAAAATGGAACGGACCTGGGATTTAACCCACGACCTCCTGCGTATGAGGCAGAAGCAGTAGCCATATGATTACCAAGCCCGCTATATTTTCCATTAAAATATGGACTACAGAAAAACAGACGTTTCATGAGGTTTATATAATACCACCGATAATAACAATTATAATTGTCAAGAACAATTATTGGGCGTCATCTAACTCAATGATTTTCCAGGATGCTTTCTTCCTACTGGCTGCATTTGTGTTCGCCAACCAATTTTCTTTTCCCAATGCGCCTTTCCAACAACTAACTGACACCACCATTTGTAATAAATTTTCAGCATCGCCACTGGCGGCGCGGGATCGCAACAGTGCTATTTTTATAGTCGACCCTTTCTTCATATGAAATGCTGGAACGTTGAGGTTGAATGATCTGCAGCAACACACCGAGGACCACCACCAATGCGTTGAAAATGTTACCAGCGCCTCCGTGATGCTGTGTCCGCTCCGCAGCGATCGCTTTGATGCGTCCGCTCTGCGTGAAATCTTGATCAAACTGATGATTAGATCCAAACCCGCAAGTGATTGATTTTTGATGTCTGTGCTAGTAATGCATGTACGTGATTGGTTGGTTTACCTATTTCTAAACTTTTTATCATTTATCGATAATAAATAGTTAAAAATCAGTATATTCATATAGATACAAAAAAGCGTTGACTCATTCTTGATCGAATGGTCCAAAAAAATTGAAAATCCATCGAGAAACGGCTGAGATATTAAAGTTTAAAGTCTATCATATTTTCGTGACGGTAAAGAAAAGTCCTACGTCAAAACACTAAATCGATATTAGCCACCTCCACAGTTCATCCGAATTAGCGTGCTGAAATTTTGACAGGACGCTTATTTTAGCATAAGAATTGTGATTCCGGGCTGACCGGTTGAATCGATGCTTTTTGAAAACATGAAGAGGTCTAATCTGCATGCACGTAAACTGAATTTGGACGTTAACCACGGAGCATTCAGTACTGAATGCAACGTGAATAAAAGATTAGTTGATCGTAAAAAGAGCACCCTGCGTTTCAATCAATATCAACCAAGTTCTAGTGGAAATGTGAATAAATTCGATATTTTTTATTTAAGCACTGCTAGTCTCTCTAGGTTCTCGAGTTTTTCAACCTATTTAAGAAACCGTAAAAAACAGAGTTCAGTGCGAGATTTCTCTTGTTTCGGACAGCAGAACGATGGCGCGATCGGCCGAAATATTGTGTTCTGCATTGCGCGCCCGGTAGGCCGGTAGTTAGTTTGTACTACTTTTCGCGCCCGATTCATGACTAGGTAAAATCACTGTCTATAAAGAATGGCACGGTCGTATCGCTTATCAGAGTGAATGCAGATCCAACGATGCCTACCAATTAACTGATAATCCTTCCTGTGGTTTTTGTGGAGACGCAGAGGTAAACACGGTCTTCAAATAGCAAAAACCACCTACTAATATTCCTTCCTTCTTCCCAACTGACTACAAGGACGTGGCCGGCGCCGTTATTGATCATTTGAATTTTAGAGTCACTGAAACTTGCACACTGAGAATGCTTGAACAATCCCAGTCAATCATTCAGTTGATTCTTTGTGCAATTTCACTGATTCTGGTCAATCACGGAGTAGCAACCATAGATATGTTTAGTCAGTCAAAGCTAAGCTAAGCTATTTAAGAAACCGTAAAAAACAACTTTTTCTAAAAATCCGCGTAAATTCCGAAGCCGCATAAAAAGCCATGAAAAAAAACGCATAAGTGTACGCTGGTCCCCACTCCCTACTCGTATCATCTTCTTTGCTCCATCACTCTCCTCCTTATTTGGGGGACTTCCTTGCTTATCATTTTTTTGTTTTACCTTCTCACTAATTGAAAAATCGAAAATACCGTCACCTTTTCCTCCGTCGTAACAATTCCTCACTCAAAACACTCTCCCACTAGGGGCCCGCCATTCTTCTGGGCAGAATCTTCTGAAACCCACAACCAGCGCCCCCTGCCTGATCAAATTCAGGCCTGTTTTCTAGTAAAAAATCTAATGCCCCACACGCATACTGCCGTAATCTGGAAAAGTGACGTAACAGCCATTTTACAACATGCATGTTTTCCATTTTTCTGTTAAAGAACTCGATGAGTAGTACTCGTTAACACCAATTTTAGGAAAATGGCGTATACGTCACTTTTTCAGATTACGGCAGCATAGTAGTCATCATTTTCTTCTCAACCGAACTGTAAGCGCATCTTTTGAATTTTTTGTTTTATTGACCTTACCCGTCAAAAAATTTTATTCGCTCAATCGATTCTTTGGCTTATTTAAGGTCAACTTTCCCAAAGACGACATATTTTTTGACGTATTTAAAAAAAAATAAAACAAAAATTAAAGAAATTGCTGTTTCTGCCATTCTCGTACACCAAGGTGTTACGAAAAGGCTATACAGTGACGTAGCCACGGGGGGGCGGGGAAGGTCCGGAGGCCTATAGTGTATATACCAATTGACGATGGCTGTCTGTGTGCAAGTGTGTGCGTGTGTGTATGTATGTGCGCAAAATAAAACTCACCCATCTTTTAGGCACTTATCTTTATCCGATTTGTTTCCAATAAGTTGAGGGCTCGGGGAATCCTGTCCCATTGATCAAAAGTTATGACCAAAATACGATTTATATACAAAAAACACGCTAAGAAATTCTCAATCAATTTTTTAGTGTATCTAATGTACAAGAAAGGCACAAACACCGCTAGGTGGATCAATCAGAGTTTTTTAAGATTGGACCGATTTTGAACGAACATTGGGTGAATTTTTCGTGCCGGTTCACACGTGCACGAGGAAGGCATCATCACCGCTAGGTGGATTATTCTTTGATTTTCTTAATATTTCGTTTGTATGTTATTGCTATGGCGAACATACCTAAGTTTTAATCAATGATAATAAATGAGGTTTTAAAGATAAGACAGTTGTTCTATTAATTACCGAAGCGACCACGGATTTCTGTTCGGTTATTCCAGAGTCAATATGGACGTGTTTCAGGTTCAAACCCGAAAACAACATTATTGTCCTTTCTAGCGGAAACGACTTTGAGTCCATTCCAATCATTTATCCTAAACAAAAGCTTTCCAAAGCTACTAACAAAAAACAACCAATTTGGATAGACAAGGGGATAGGGCATTGCTTCTTACCAGCGCTTTATCCATATTCACCACTGAAAGCGTTAGAAGCTCGCAGTGCATTGTGTGGTTTGTGAGCTTTATACAAAAGCTTTCAAAATTGATATGTAGGAGGATTCAATGTATAGCTGTGAACGTAGAAAGCAGAGAGACGAGACACCAACCTTTTCATTCAGCGAAACACACTGGGAAGCATTTGTTCAAATAGGAATATAAATCAACCACAAATGCAAATGCCGTAGTGAACCATGAGTTGTTAGAACTGGCTGTGTAAGATTAGTTTTCTCACACATGCTTTCAGGAGAGAAGTTTCGTCGAACCTAACTTTATTTTTTAATGCTTATCCTTATCAATTTAAAGGTATGTTTTCTCAATTACCTTATCTACATTGACTACAATCGATGAAGTAACAACTGATATTTTTCCAAGTTTTATTACATACATGAATATATTTAATACTACATGGCAAAATATTCAAAACTATTAAAACTGATATCGAGCCTGAAGCGACGCGATGGAGGGAAGGAGGGAAACATAATATTGATAGCCACTATGAAGCACATTTCTAAATACTCTTTTGAACACTGTACGTGACTGTACATACACAGAAGGCAGTGGCGTAGCCACGGGGGGGGTTTTGGACAGAAAACTCCCCCAGAGACAAAATTTTTAGATGAATTTTTTTTTTTCCCAGACCAATTTTCTGGCTACGCCACTGACATGAGGTATATACATTATCATGTAAGGGGTCGTACACTAATTGCGTAAGCACTTACTGGGTTAGGGGGGGTTCTACCAATTCCTAAGGTTCCATATAAATAAAAAAATGATTTGTGTGGGAAAAACTTTACGTGGGGGGAGGGGGTTGAAAAGTCCAGAAAAAAATGCTTACGTAATTAGTGTACGGTCCCTAAGTAGAAGAAAAAACGGAGAATGATTTTGGCGTGTTTTGCCCCATTTTTATCATTTGAACAGGAAAAATAGGAATTAATGCCCAAGACCGCCTTCAGACGGGGTACCGTGCAAACTCAAACTTCGGACGCTTAAGCACTTTCTGATATACAATCATCCTGTTTACTTACATTTTAAATCATACCGTTCAAATCACCATAGCAATCACTAAGTATAGTATTCACCTTTGAAGTACGTATTTAATAAGTGAAAGATATTGCGAAGAATGTTTGCAATTAATGAAAATGTCCGGCTTCTGTTTGATTCAAACCTCGGACACCGGCGGGGTTGGATTCATATTTCGGACACAAAGATTCAAACTTCGGACACCTGATTACACAGTACCGGGAAGAATAATTGAAAACAAATCTCACTGCACAACTCAGACTGTCTTTTAATCATTTCGCCGCATTGAATCAACATGTCTCAATACAACGTAACTATACTAAAACAAGCTAAAACTATTAGTCCTTTCGATCCAGCTTGACGAAACTTTTCCATGAAATATTTCAGAAAATTTTCCATACGAATTGAAGCGTCCGAAGTTTGAGTGTGTCCGAAATTTGATTATCCACGGTACTTTGATTGTTTTTTTAATTGTTTTGATTCCGAAAAGTTTGTATTTTGATCAATAATATAAACTTAATTCATGATTAAATGTCAATTTAATTTCTAAATTCCCCGCATTTCATAAAAAAATATTGAAAATTGAGTAATGTTTTGTTCTTTTGTATTTTTTTTCGTATACCTTTAGAGGTATGTCCATATCATGACGTATTCTTCCAATCACCCGATTTCGATCGACTAAAATAAAAACCAAAACTTAAAAAAAAAAATAAAAATATGTATATATATATATTTTCCATTAAAAATATGAAATTGCCAATAAAGAAATCAGGGTATGAGCAATGAACGATTATAAAATTTCCACAAATAATAAAAAAGAATCATAAACAATTAAGAATTTTCCACAACTTTATAATAAACTTGCACTTTTAAAAACGAAAATTGCAATTATAAAAAAAATCCATAAAGGAATCAAAATGTTCCACGGATAAAAAATACCATAAATAAATCAATATTAGCAATAAACAATTACAAAATTGTCCACAAAATATTTTTCTCCTCAAAAAAAAAATATCCACAAAAAAAATCCATAAAAAGCAAAAAAATACGAAAATGTCCATGAAGAAATATAAAAACCCAGATTAATCCACTTAGGTAGAAAAAAGCACTTTTTTAGGGGAATAGATCGCATTTTTTCTATCCTTTGGCATGCTTTTGCATTAATTACTATGCATTGATTTTGATTTTTTTTTTTTCAAGAGACCCGTGCGGTTAGCGACGTCAATCGTCTAGACGCATGTGCTGTGTGTGGGTTCGATTCCCGCACCGGCAAGGAGAAAACTTTTCGTGAAGCGAAAAGTTCTCCACTGGTCCACTGGGTGTTGTCTGAATGTTACTGCCCGTTGTCTAATGCTAGATGTTAAGTGTTCAGTCTGTGCGACCTCTGGTCGAAGACCGTGATTCTGTCTTTTCTTTAATTGATTATTTTGCGGAAAAATTTGTAATTGTTTACTGCTAAAATTGATTTATTAATGAAATTTTGTATTGTTTCCGCGGAACATTTTGATTTCATTATGGAAAATTCCACTTTTGTAATTGCAATTTTTGCTTTTAAAAGAGCTAATTTATTTTTGTTTGTGGAAAATTCTAGATTGTTTATGGAGAATTTGCATTATTTGTGGAAATTTTGTATTTGTTTATCGCTCATACTTTGATTTCTTTATTGGCAATTTCGCATTTTTTATGGAAACTTTCTAATTCTCCATGGATATTTTATTTTGCTGCCATTTTGATCTAGTTGGATCGATAAACAAATAATTCATTTCAATTACGTCTTTCAATCTGATGATTTTCAATTATCTTTCGATTATCTACTCCCTCATACTTTAAGTAGAACTGACCGATAAAGCCCATAAACAAATCATTCATTCTTAAATAATCCTCAAGCATAAATATTCCAGAATTCTTGTAGAACGAGTTGGCAGAATTCCCAGAATTCCCAGTTTCCTAGAATTATCGAAGATGCAAGAACCAAAAATGTTAAAAAAAATAGTATCTTAAAGTGTTTTTTACGCAATTATGCAAAAATATAAAGTAGAGTTCACTAAAAATACTAATTTATCTTTTTTTGCGAAATTTTAGTAAGACGTTATGCGTCACATATGGAGGCGGGTGGGTATAAAGAAATGTTACAAACAAGTCACAGAGGGGTGGGCGGGAGTTCAAATTTGTGTTTATTTGCGATATGTTATGGAAGTGTTACAGAATATCGTTAGACAAAGCTTAGAAAAAAAATTCTGAAAAATACGATTTCCTAGTTCAGAAGGCCGAAGAGGCATCTCATACACTGAATTTGGTCCAAAGATGCTGAATGGCCTCTCAGTTCACTAAGGCTCACGTAAGGCTCACGGATTATTACTTGCTGTTGACGGGTAGTCCTAGGCCGTCGTGGGAAGAAATTGCCAGCTTCATCAAGCAGCTGGATACAGATTTGATGCATATGAACACAGCGTACAAAACAGCACACGATCGCTCGCTGTTCATCAAGTTTATTACTCTGGAGGCTATGGAGGAATCGCTGCGTAGGAACACCGGTCCACTAAGTTTTATCTATTCGAGTGAAAAATCGGTGGAATTGCGGATGTCAGTTGCTGGTGTCAATGTGCGATATGTTCGTATTTTTGACCTGCCGCCAGAGCTGGGAGATGAAAGTCTAAGTTTCCAGCAGACCTCGGTCTTAATCACATGTACACTGGAGTGCGCGGAGTGTACATGGAAGTGGAAAAGAATATTCCGCCCATGATAAATGTCACCGAACGAACGGGAAGAGTGTTCTACGATGGGCTGAAAGATACGTTTTTCTTTTGTCGTAAAGAAGGGCATCGGAAGGATTTTTGTCCACAACGTACAGCAAAGCAGAAAATTGGAAGCGAAAAAACGGCATCATCGTACGCCACGATTGACGCTGGAAAGCAAGCTGTACCGGAGAAGCAAGCTTCAAGAGAAACTTCAGACGACGACTTTATTGAAATGCCGGAAGGAACTAATGGAAATCCAGAGGAATTGGCTATTATGGAGAAACCCACCGCTTTGCGCCGTAAAAAGGATACAGTAACGTTAGAAGGTGTGGTAAAAGCTATCCAGGAGGCAATAATACCACAAGCAAGACAGCGGCGGACTCAATTTGCTGATTCAGGGTCATATTCGAGTTCTAGCTCAGTTCCTCGACCTAGGAAAAAGTGTGCTAGGAACACATTTTATTAAATAATTAGAATATAACGCGTTGCAAGAAAAATTTGGATAACATGAAAATTCAATGCCGTTCGATTGAATATTTTCCAAGCAAATAATCGTAGTCGGCTGTTCCAATCAGCATGTTTTGATCGTGAATTTCGTGACGTTTCTAAAATGGTCTTGATGATGATGCTCTGTATGTTATATGGTTTTTGCGAATCAAGACGTTATTCACATACACATAACAATTAAATAAGGCAAGAATCTCTTAAAGCATGTTTTCATTTTTCAAGTCATGACTTCCCTATGGTAAAGTGCTCTTTTCTCACTACAACTCTGGAAACTCAATATGTAATAATGTCACGCGAAATGGTTACTGTCCATCCATATCCTTCATGTAACGCAATTTGTTATTGTAGAACACATAAAAACCTTCCTTGGTCCTTACAAAAAAAAGCTATCTCTGAAGTTGGATTTAGATTCCGAAACTGAATCATCATCACCAAAAGTCTCCAGCTTAGGTAGAAGTGACCAAGGCTTCTAATATTTCATCATGTGGGTCTTTCGTATTTATTTTGCTCGGAATGGCCAGTTTGGTTCGCAGTTTTTTTTCACAATCGAAAAATGATAAAACCAATTGGTCAACAGGGTAATTGTGTTTACCTATTGATACTTCATCATTTTATTGAAAGAAGGCTTTTGAAAACATTGATTGATTTTGAAGAAGGGATCGAACCCACAATCGCCTTATTCCAGGCAAACGTCTATTTTTAAAGAAGGAAAAACGTCCACCGATGCCTTATTCCGGGCAAACGCATATGTTTAAAGAAGGGATAACACGCACCATTGCCTTATTCCGGACGAATGTCTACTTTTAAATAAGCAATCACATCCACCATCCAGAAGCAAGCACATTAGTCCTTGCTTTTCACTGGGAAACTATGATTCCGATACCCCATCCCCAATAACCTCTCGCATTCCAAAAGTCCCTCCCAGCCTCTCTAGTTTTCTTTGGGTAGAGAATATGTGTTTACAAATTTGGTTTGAATTGACTGTTCGTTTAATAAATATACCCTCTCTCTCATTCATCTATAACACTCAACCCAGTCTGATATGGTCTTCCTTAGACAGAGAATATGGGTTCCAAATTTGGTAGACATCGGTTAATGGGTTCAGAAGTTATACTGAATTGATCGATAACTTGTAACGTTGTCTGTATCTTGTTAGGGTCTGTAGGTAATATTCTTTGATTAACACAAATAAACTTAAAACTTTAAAATAAATAACTAAGTTGTAGCACAATAAAATATTATTTCATGAACCATTCCCAATTAAGTTTAAATAACATTTTTATAAGTTCTCGGATTATGTAAAGATGGCATATGAATTTGAAAATAATAAACTGTGGACTCGTATAAATTTAAGTGTGTTAGTATTAATACTGAAATTTTTTTGATGTTTGTTGGACATTTACTGCAATGTCCATTCTTCTCGCGCATTTCTAAAATCCGTCGGCTAGAGTACAGAAGTTAGTCACCGTGGTTCCTAGCCTTTTCGTTTTTTAATTCAAGTTCCGGTTTATATATATACCACAAGTGGCGAAAACTCTGCTCTTGTGAGCTTTCCTTCTTTATAAAAGCGTCCAACAGGCGTTTTTTTGTTTGGACCTAGAATCCGTGGATCTAGACATCCGCCATCTTGATTCGGCTCCCGCCCGCGTGGCGCGTTTTCTGTGGCGACAGCTTGTTCCGGCCCGCCAGTTTCTGGCAGACAAACGGGGTAGAGAAGACATCCTCCGGCCTACCTGCGTGCGGTTTACGTACGATCGGGCAGCGTACTGGAGTTGCCGACGTCCTCCCCCGCAACTATAGATCGGCCGTTGGTTTTTTTTTTCGAGCACGCCCTAACGACGCTGGTGCCCAACATCTTGGTGCCCCCCGGAGATAGGCCTAGTCCCGCCTCTGCGACGGCAGATCATCGCATGAATCTGCGAACCTCCGGTGAACCAGCAGTCGTCGTTTGCTACAACCCTGCGCAGGTATGTCACTCATGGCCATGAACACACAACACACAACACACACACTGATACACAACTATGTTTAATGAAAAAAGAAACATAATATAATTAAAATGAATTTAAGCTAAACTTACCTTTCTACATTCATTTATGCTACCTGAGCCCTGTGGTATATTAGTTCACCCGGGTTACGTTTTCTTTCCGTTCCACTTCGTTTTTCTGAGCACGTGCGAATTGATTCACTCTTTCGTTTTCGTCCGCTTCAGTGGGATTTCATTCAAAATCATAGCCATCGTTACAATTACTCTCCAACCGTTCAGAACTCCCCGAGAATTAAACTCATGCTAAATTAGCTTGGTCGGGCAACGTAACATCACACGACCAGTGGTCCCCCAATCGTTGGGGGTGGCGCATAAGCTGCTGTGTTTCATAAAAATTCAAAGAGGTCCTTTTGAAACGGTTATAAACTAAACAATACTCCTCTCTCACACCCTCCCTCTTTTAAAATGACCTACCCACATCCACTAAAATCGTTTCCTTAGGACACACAATAGTTGATACAAATTTGGTTCAAATCGGTCATAGGGTACATTGAGTTGATCGATTACTAAACAATACCCCTCCCCCATACCCTCCCTCTTTTCCAAAGAGCATCCCAAACCCCCTATCGTCGTCTGTGTGTGTGTTTTGTAAATTTGGTTCAAATCGACCAATGGGTTTAGAAGGTACACTGAGTTGATCAATAACTAAGCAATATTCCTCTCCCCACACCATCCCCCTTTTTACCCTTCTTACACCCTAAGAAGGGTATAAAGATCGCTTGAAAAACGGACTTTTTATCCGAGGCTCGGAGGCCCAAGTCGTATATACCAATCAACTCAGCTCGACGAACTGAGCACATGTATGTATGTGTGTGTGTGTGTGTGTGTGTGCGTGTGTGCGTGTGTGCGTATGTGTGTGCGTTACAAAAATCTCACATCAAGATCTCAGCCGTCCGTGGACCGATTTGCACGATTTTAACACTAAACGAAAGCTATGACTTTGTCATTGTACGAGTTCAATTTTTTTTTGCAATCGGACATTTGGTTCCAGAGATATGTGAGAAATACGAACATGAAGTGTATTTTCAGAAAGATAACAAAATGATGTCACATAAATATCTCAGCCGTCTGTAAACCAATTTGCATGATTTTATCTTTAAACGAAAGCTATGACTTTGCCATTGAACCCATTGTATTTTGTTTTTGCAATTAGACATTGGGTTCCGGAGATATCTCTGAAATACGAACATAAAGCATTAGACGTATCAACTTCACACATTGGTAAAATATGTGCCATCAAGATCTCAGTCGTCCTTGGACCGATTTGTGCGATTTTATCTTTAAACGAAAGCTATGTTTTTGTCATTGGACCCATTCATTTTTTTTCTGCAATTGGAAATTCGGTTTCAGAGATATCTGTGAAATACGAATATGAGACATATTTTCAGACTACTAATGAAGAATTGTCACACCAATATCTCAGCCGTCTGTGACCCGATTTGAACTCTTTTGGGCTTAAACAGAAGCTGTAATATTGCCATTTAAGGCGGCAAATCAAATCTGCAGTCTTTTTGTATTTTTTAAAAATTGTTAAATTTCCATAAATATCTCTTTTTTTATTTTGAAATCGTTAAAAGCATGATAATATCAGTTATTTTACATTCAATTGAAGGTAATATGCATAGAAATTGTAATATGCACTGGGCACACACAACCATTCAAAAGTGTAAGAAGGGTTGCGTTCACTGTAGGTGGATTAAGTCGGGTTTTTCAAAAAGCATCTCTAACCCTCCTATCGTAGTCTCCTTAAGAAGAAGCATGTGTGTTCCAAATTTGGATGAAATCGAGAAAGGCGTTCAGAAGTTACAATGAATTGATCGATAACTAAGCAATACGCCTCCCCCCACACTCTCCTCCTTTTTCAAAGAGCCTCCCCCCTATCGTCGTCTCGTTAAGATAAAGAATGTATGTTCCAAATTTGGTTGAAATCGGTCAATGGGTTCAAAAGTGACACTGAGTTGATCGATAACTTAGCAATACCCCTACCCCTTTTCCAAATAGCATCTCTTATCCCCCTATCGTCGTCTCCTTAAGGTAAAGAATGTATGTTCCAAATTAGGTTGAAATCGGCCAAGGGGTTCAGAAGTTTACTGAGTTGATCGATAGTTTAGCAATACCCTTCCTCCCGGACCCTCCCCCTTTTCCAAAGGGCATCCCTTGCCCAACCAATCGTCGTCTCCTTAAGATAAAGAAAAAATGTTCCAAATTTAGTTGAAATCTGCCAAGGGTTTCAGAAGTTAAACTGAGTTGATCGATAACTAAGCTATACCCCTCCCCCCACACCCTCCCCTTTTTCCAAAGAGCATCCCTAACCCCCCTATCGTCGTCTCCTTAAGATGAAGAATGTGTGTTCCAAATTTGGTTGAAATCGGTCAATGGGTTCAGAAGTTATGCTGGAACATACATACAAACATACATACAAACAAACAAACATTGAGTTTTATATATATATAATATATATATATATATATATATATATATATATATATATATATATATATATATATATATATATATATATATATATATATATAAGAAGAGAAGAAGAGAAAGAGATAGAAGAGATAGATAGATAGATAAATTTATTTGAGTTTACTACAATATGCAGGTTTTATAAAGAAATCCTGATGGTTGTTAGATTATAGTTCCATTAAAATATGCGTCTTTCACTCAGCGAAGTTTTGCATATCTGATAGTTGCTTCTATGGCTTTTTAAATAATAACAACTCAGTGATCAAGGCATACTGTGTAGCTTTTCTTCAGTGCGGGAATATCCGCCTGCGCGTTATTTCCGCGGAGCCATCCAGATTTTACTTTTTCTCCTTAATAATTTTAATATAAATGTTATTCGCTCCGCATTCGGCTCCGTGGAGTTTTTAGTTAAACAAATGAACCTTTAAATAAACAAACTGAAAAAAAGAGCACAGTCCCGACGCTCTTATGGACAAAAGCCGTGTTTTCCTTGAAGGTGTCGTACTTTTTACAACGGTGCGAGTTTCGGACGGTTAAAGATATCAAAATATCGATTCCGAAAAATAGAAAATTTTGCATTTTTGAAGCTTGCGGAAGACTTGATCGGGGGAATTGATCCCTTTATGAGCTGAACATATTTAAGTTCTTAACGATTTCTGTAGCAGAATATTATTTTCCGAAATGTAAAAAAATATCGAAAAATAACTTCATTTGACCAGTAGTTGCTATAACGTCATTATACTTCATTGTAGCC
Organism: Armigeres subalbatus; assembly: GCF_024139115.2. Classification (NCBI taxonomy): domain Eukaryota; kingdom Metazoa; phylum Arthropoda; class Insecta; order Diptera; family Culicidae; genus Armigeres; species Armigeres subalbatus. The sequence goes on from NW_026941929.1 coordinate 15,518, forward strand.
TAATTGTCACACACTTGAATCATAATTGGTCTGATAAGGGCAGACCCGTTCATAATTACAACTTTTCGAGTATCATTATGTTCGTTCAAGCGCAACAAATTTGCATTCGTCTTTTTTGTTTTCCATTTTCCCTGCGGCGAAAACTTGTCAAGGCACAAGAGAAGTATTATCATGTGATTGGCTCATCGTACGTATCAATTGTCAACGACATTGTTGAGAATGATGCTTTATTTGAGCACAATGGCCAGCCGGCGCTTTGCAAACTGAGGTTCTTACGACGAAATAGCTGAACTAACCTATGCTACGAGAATATACAGTTGAAGTGTTCCATTTCGACATATTCAAAGCAAGGTGCAAGTCAAATAGTAGGTGTTGAATATTAATGGCTTTTACGAAGGTACCAATTTGACGCCTGCATTCTGACGGCTGAGACCGAAGTCCATCACGAAAAGCTGCCACCGCGCCACTAAGTGTAAACAAAATACCTACCTTCTGCTTTTTGACCCGGCACAAAGCGAACCCGAAAATTAGATTAATTTTATTAGTCTGGAAAATCTTACAGCTCACATTTGGAACGGTCGACCGCAGAAACTTATTTGTTATGTGCAGTTTGAGAACAGAAATTCAACGCCAAGAATTGTTATTAAGCAATATAGAGAGACACCTTCCCGGTGGAGAACGAAGGTAAACGACTTTTAGGTAGGTACGGTCCAAGGAACTCAAGATCTGATAAGGATCAAGCCAAGCCCATCAGGAAGCATTCCCGGTTCCAGTGTCAGGGGTTGGGAAGAATGAATAAACCTACAAAGTTTGAAGCAAAACAAAGTCAGCAAAAAGAGAAATTCATTTATTTCCCGTCACTTCCCAAATAATGATGAGGGACTCCTTTTTTCCATCCATCGCACAACGCTAGTATATATTTAAGCTAATTTGTTATGGTATATCTGCTTTCCGCTACAAGCCTCTCTGGTGCTGCATACACCCAGTCCCCGGTGCGGTTAGTAGGATTGGTTCTTTTTCTCGCCCGGGCCCTGTGTGCTTTGTAGATTATTACCATTATTAGCAACGATAGTGGGTTGTTTGCTTAAAAGGCGTCTGCTTTATTACGGCATTCAGTACGCGCGTAGCAGCACCGCCACAACCCGGCAGACCACGATCGGAGAATTTGATCCGTAATATCATCAGAACCGAACTCGACAGTAAATTAAATGTGGCAAAAATGAGCCGTCGACTAGACGATAGAAAGCTCTGAAGGCTTCCAGCTGGGAAACAAAACACACCCCCGGGGTAATCATAAATATGTTTGTAATTGGTCACAGATGCACCACGTGCTGGATAAATACTTTTTTGGAAAAACCGCAATTTCAAATTCCCAAAAATAGATATTAGAATTTTTTTTCTCAGAATAGACAAATTGAGAACGACAAATTAGGCAAATGAAAGAAATTCAATATAACAAACATTTAAAAATAAATTAAAAATAACTATTACAAAATTAGACAAATGTAAAACAATGACAAAAACTATACAATCAAAAACAGCATGGGATGCGATACATTTTATGTCTATTTGTTTTCTTTTGCTGTTGTGCTTGTTTATCGTGTTTCTACTCAGTAAGCAGATGGTTAATTAAAATCAATCAGTGCCTGTTTTATCATGTTTCTGCTCAGTAACCTCAAATAGTTTCATGCGGTCGAGTAAGTAAATTGGTACGCGATCGGACGTGTTTTAGGAACATTTGCGAAATCCGAATTTGTTGTTCTGCTTTTAGCTTTCGGTGAATAAGTGTGTGATTGAACGTGTTTTGTATATGATGCGCAACATTTGCAAGATCCAGGTTTCTTTGTTCTGCTTTGGACGATTCGTTAGATAACTAATAAATATATTCCAATAGATAGAAATAGATAATATATAGATATCTATGAAGGTAGTATGGGTTCCCTGCATCTTAACTAGTAGATGTTGAATTAACATTCCCCCCTTCTTTCCGTGATTGTAAGGACGGGGCCAGGTATACAACTGCTACTTTATAGGAAAAGGTACTAATCCCAAATACCAATTTGCGACAATATACAGTAGATTGCTCAATTGAGCATTGTATAGCCACCCACGGTTTGTACAATCACATATGTTATGCTAGGCTATTTGTTTTCTTTTGCTGTAGTTGCTGTTTGTTTGGGCAAAAATTGAATAGTAAGCTGATCGATTACCTAGAGGTGAATAAATCCGGTGAGGGCTGCCCATTTTACTTTTATTGTAGAATGTATGAATCTGGAGTGGTTGTTGAATGACGAAGGGGATATTAGCAATTTTTCAGATTCAAAATCTAAACAAAATAATGTAGCGCTCGTATCAAATAGTAATGGACTATGTCTGCTAATGCAAACTTAAGCAACGGTACCTTTTGGTTCAAACCATTATTAGTTTTCACTTGATAAAAAATATTGCAGTTTGAATCCATGTTATCGAGCCGCATTGCACGCCTCCACAAACCATGGAGCGATGGCTGAAACTTCCTGTGAAGAACTGTTGTGTCCATCAAATTATTTCACACTCACCTAGGCACCCTAGGCACCTCACTCAATCAGGCAGTATATTTACCAATTCAGTGAACATTTACAAAATTAATTTATTTTTATTTAGTGCATTTTCTTGCACATTTCGTACCTACTGTTCCTAATTGTTCATTTTTTGCTTATTTAAATAATTTTTATGATTATATTTAGCTCGGTTCATGGCTGCATATCGCAAAGAATGCAGTCCATGGAGGGTTCGTAAATCGTTCCCCACCTGATCAATTATATTTCTTATATTAATTAATTTTCTCAATTCATATATGAGGAGGCCAACTTGTTTTCATTTGAACATAATAATCATATAGTATTATTTTATTTGCATTTTATTAGCAATAGACTGGAATGTACCGAAAATCAATTCTTCATCAGTTTGTCAATGCACCAGATTGACAATCCTTCAATTGCACAAAAGGGGGGGGGGATGTTGTATGGATTATTTTTATTGTATACATTACGTTCATCACATACGTTATACTCATTATTGAAATTAAAATTAATGTACATAGTTGAAAACTAGATGCAGCATATCAAAAATAGTGGCGCACAGCATGAGAGTACAATAAAGGTTGATAACATTTGCTTCGATTTTCTTAAATTGGCCTTGATTCAGATGTGACAGACACTGATATTGTTCTTCCTAAAGAAATAACCCAATATCTGAAGGAATCGTCACCATATTGTCAATGTAATTTCTAATAATTAAAAAAAAGCTTTCTAAACGGTCACGCTATATCATATTCATTATATCTTTGTTCTACATACTATCTTCATAATGCATATTTAATTTTCCTGATAATCCAGAGATTCTTCATACGTTTATTATATAATGACGTGAACTTTGTATACAACTACATATTATCATTCCAAGCCGGAATGTTCCGGAATACCAAAAGCCGGCGTTTAAAGGAGTTTCAGGACTTCCAGCATTCCGGAAATAGCTTGAAACGTTTTTAAAAATCACACAGCACCCAATACAATACCAATTGAGAAAATCATTTAATTACGCAACGCAAATAGTTTGGAGAGTCTCAGTAAGCATGGCAGGCCTTTTTTTCCTCCGACAAAATTGTGTTCCAAATGTTGGAAAAAAATATTAAATGTACAAAATAGAAGACTTCACATTTTAACACTCGCTCCAATTTATTGGAGCTAAATTAGTGAATTATCTGATGTTGCAAGATGAATGCAAGCCTACATCAATGGCGACAATTACGGTATACACGATTTATCAGGATCTCATTTTCAAGAACTAATCAAACTGGTTAGTGTTGGCATAACTGGGAGTTCCCATAAAGGTAACAAATTCAACATTTCATCTATATTGATGACATCAGTAATATAGTGGTAGGCTATTTCATTCTCATCTCCTCTTTGAACGTTCAACGCCAAAACATGAATTTAAATCATCAATAAGTAATACTGTTTTCGTTCTTAATTTGTTTTGGTTTGGAAAAATGTCTCTCTAAATCGATATCTTCTCTATCGATTTTAGTTGTCTCTTCTTTAACTCGTCTGATTAGTAAATTTTTTTGAATGATTTATAAAAGTTTGAGTTTTATTAATCAAATGGAAATTAGCAACGCACTTACAAATTATTAGTTAATAATCTTCCATGGCAGTCAGCATGATAGGAATATTTTGATGACATTGAGTTTTTAAAACAAAATGCGAAATAGTTCAGTCTTATGGTGTGAAGGAATGCATAGAAGCAATCATTAGGCTATAGTTTCAAGGGTCGTCTACGTAATGGATATTCTATTTGCTGCTGTTTCGCATGTTGCTTTCATTGAAGATTAGTTTAATGAAAAATGTTTGATCTTTCTCGTAAATTGATGTATTCTGAATAATTTATAACAAATCAAAAAAGTGGTTGATTTGCTCAAAACTTCACGTGTCGCCGCTAAACTATGAATAAATAGCATTGTGATGTTTTCTTATGTGCGGTACGTCATTTCCTGGGTGGGACCACGTAATATTACAATTACAGAAACACCCAGCATACAAACCAATTTGCATTTCAATACAGTAAATAGTTCTTAGCTTTCTGGTGCACCAACGTACAAAACGATATAATCATGTTTGTTATTTTTTTCTGTACGAGAAAAAAAAACTATGTTTTATATTGATTATTTTTCCTCGCGTTCGATGAATATGAAACAATCACGATTATTAATTATCGCGGACAGTTAAAAGATAAATTAACAATAGCTCTACCGGAGCGATTGATTGTCTGCCCTTACGTTGGGTGAACAATGACACAACAAAATACGTCGTAACTGATCTTTACTTTGCTCCCGCTTCAACATTAACATGCTAGTTACTTGGATTACATCACTTACCAAGGTGAATCCTGATCTAAGTAATGACACTTCCTCTCCCTACTTACAATACTCCTTCCCGTAACAACCGTAGAGATGCAGACGATTCGTCGGTCTCTAAAACAACGGTTGTTACAACAACATTCCTTCCCTTCCCTCGATGATCGTAAGGACGTGGCCGGCGCCGTTATTGACCCATTCAAAGTTGAGCTTTCGGAACTTGCACATTGAGGATGGAGAGCTTATCCCAAGTCCCATCTGTTGGTTCCCTGTGCAATTCCGCTAGTTCTGGTCAATCACGGAGTAGCAACTACGAATTGTACGATCATCTCATGCTCATGCTCATGCTCAGTAAGCTGATCGATTACCTAGAGGTGAATAATATTGATAACGATTATTGTTCGGAACCAAAATGGTGGTTTACAGTACCTTGTATGGTTTAATTTTTTAAAATAAAAAAGATTGAATGGTAAACAGTACAATCCATTGTAAATATATTGTCGAGTTTCTACGATAGGAAAAGTCTTTTATTGTACTAACATTATAATAACAATTGATTTGAAAGTTAGTTATACATTCTATTATATTTTTATTGTACAATTATGTGTTTCATTGTGCATCAAAAGTAGAATCTCACAAAAAAAATATTCAATTTTGTCGGAAAGAAAATAATGTTTAAAGACGAAATAATATAATTATTGAAAACAAATATTCTGTCAATCAGCTATACACTATTCACTCGAGCATATCGCATCTCTACCTCCTGACCACTTCTTCATCTTCACCGACAGTCTAAGTTCATTGAAGGCTGTTCGGTCAATGAAACCGGTGAAGCACTCAGCGTATCTTCTAAACGGGATAAAGAACGCTTTGAGTGTTTTATCAAAACGGTCATTCACAATCACCATGGCTTGGGTCCCTTCTCATTGCTCGATCCCGGGAAATGAGAAAGCGGACTCTTTGGCTAAGGTGGGCGCTATGGAAGGTGATATTTACGATCGGCAAATCACCTTCGATGAATTTTTCTCATTAGTTCGTCAGGAAACCTTGATCAGCTGGCAACAAAAATGGACAAATGGGGAGATGGGTAGATGGCTGTACTCAATTCGCCAACAGGTGTCGAGTCGGCCATGGTTCAAAAAATTGAATTTGGGACGAGGCTTCATTCGAACCATGTGTCGTCTAATGTCCAATCACTACACTTTAAAGGCACATCTTTTTCGAGTAGAGCTCTCAGAGGGCAATCTCTGTGTTTGCGGCGCGGATTATCAAGACATTGACCATGTCGTGTGGGCGTGCGAGGAGCATCGTGGCCCCAGATCAGCGCTAACTGAACATCTTCGGGTCCGAGGAAGGCAGCCAAAGCCTATTAGAGAAGTGTTGGCGGGTCTTGATCTCGAATACATGTCCCTTGTCCACCAATTTTTGAAAGTTGCTGATGTTAGACTGTAATCATTGTCCACCCGTCCCTTTAGCTGTCGTAATCCCTTAAGAATGTCTTCCTCTTGTTGTGTACCGGTAAACCCCATTCGTATGCAGCCCTGTCGTCGTAAAATATGGGGTACTTAGTCGTCTCTTTTTAGGGAGGGCGGTGATATAATAGGATGATTGTGGGGGCGTATATTCGATAATTACAAAATTTAATGTATGTGAAGGAGTGGAGAAATATGGTTCCGTTTTAATAACGAAGGTATTGAATTTAATAATTATTAACATATAGGTGGAATGACGGCTTTGGCAGGTTTTGTTCTATTATTCGCAAGGGGGTTTTTTATGACTGACTAGTTTGGCCTAAACATTCTTTGCATATCAAAGAATATTGTGGCCAAATTTCATAAAATTTGGTCGACAAAAACCCCCCTGCCAATAATAGAACAAAACCTGCCAAAGCCGTCTTTCCTCCTACATAAGAATGATATACAAACAAAACTAAAAATACAAAACTGGAAGTATAGTTATTCACAAAAAATCTCTAAAATAGATTATGTGTTTTTGACGTAAACTACGTCTAAGGGGAAGATTCGGATACAGGGTGACAAATGAAAATTTCCAAATTCGAGACCGTCACGAAATCATGTAAGATTTTGAACTTTAATAGCGCCTTTATCTTCCGATGGATTTTTGAGATTTATATATCAATCGACTCGGAAATTCTCTACCAATTTGTCAATTATATTGAAACTTTGGGTCATGAACGTTAAAATAGGGTATCGGATCATTTTGGCAGCACCCTCTTTTCTTGTCCGCAAGAGTCTCGTTTCGGCCGTCGCCGTTCAGTGCGGTTGGCTTTTGGACTCTGCTTTTTGTGCGGTGTTTCGCACAAAAGGTAGAACAATGGAGCCAGTGACCGCGGTCGAAACAAATGTAACAAAAATGCGTAATGTAGTGCATGGTGTATAAAAAGTGATGCAGATAGGGACATACATATTTGTGCAGGCATGAGACGATCAATTGTTATCAATGCCAATGCCCTTGTTAGTAATGCAATCATCGCAATGTAATTGCACAAACATGTTTATATTAAAAAACGACTTTGGAAAAATGTAGAGCATTTTTTTTTTGCAAACTGAAAACTAATA
>NW_026941930.1:0-14196 GCF_024139115.2 Armigeres subalbatus
GGTAAATTGCACATCGGCAATTATATTACTCAAATGTCTAGGGAAAAAAGAGGAATAATAATATTATAAATTAGCAATAATTTGTCATGTATACAAGAATTTCATAGAACAACGAGTTTTAAGGGAAACAGTGTTTTTATGCACTTAATCACTTTAACGTGGTCATAACGTGAATGGAACGAATCGCAATGTTCACAAGACTTGTAGAGCACACCAAAAGCTTTCGTATAGAGGTTGTTGCGATAGTTTTCGGCATTTCTATCTCTTGTTAGATTTTTTCAAAATTGAAAATAGCCCAAAAACACTAAATCGACTTGAGCCACCTCGAAATTTTATCCGAATTAGCTGAAAATTTGTCAGCAGGCTTATTTTAGCATAAGAATTGTAATTCTCAGCTGACTGGTTGCATTTTTGATACTTTTTGAAAACATGAAGAGGTCTAATGTATATATGGGTGTCAAAATTCATGTTTTTCCAAGGTGATGAATATAAAAGCTATATTAAAGATACATTTTGAAAACCATACGACTCACTGGCCAATTTGTAACAGGTTCTGGGTGTTTTGCGAAAGTGACATTTGTTCAGGGTGTATGTCTATCCCGTACCGTTTTCACGCAAATGGTCATATCTTTGCGTATAGCTGACGGATTTTCGATTTGCAGCCAGCATTGGTCAACATGCCAAAAGCCAATCTGAGGTTTTGCATGAGGACAATATGCTAAAGTTTCCGCGTTCGATGGTCCCGGTTTTATCACAACCGGATTTTTTTAATTTGTTGAAGCTTATCACTTAAATCGTATATTCCTCAACTCAGTAGTTGAAGATATTCTATGACAAAATACACGCATAATTAGTTCTAAAGGAATTCCCATGTTGTTTTCATGAGCAGTGTATCAGATGACAGTCAAAAAGGTGTTTGGTGTAGTTTGATGATCATTTATTACACTCGTGATCGACATCAAAATCCCCAATCAAAGAAAGTATCACAAAGGAAAAGAAAATCATTGGTAAGTAACATGAGCCGAACCTCAATCGCTTAATTCTCGGAGCGAATCAAAATCTACTGCATGCTTACTGCTTGATTACCTGCAAATTCCAAAGCCCCAGTCAAGAGATGAAATCATCATACATCGAACCGGAGCATTTCTGAGTGAAATTGCTTCGGCCCAAACCAGTGAATGTATGTATATACGAAACTATGTATGTAGTGCTGTAGTGCAAGTATCCGCCTGAAGGCAGACACATGTACTTACGAGGACTCGCCTGGATTGTGGTTTCTTACGTCGATATAATCACCGGCAAGCACCACTTCAACATTTTACCTAAGAACAACCGGTATCGTCGTAAACGTGGGGATAGCCCCCAACTGTAGCAGCCAGGATGGAGGTTGAGTGCACCGCTTCAACCTCCTACGACACGAAATCCCATCTAGAGAGAGAGAGAGAAAGCTCGAGCTCACATTCACCGAGCCGTGGAAACAGAAGCAGACTTCCTTAGTGGCTCGGAAATCATATGTAGTTACAGGACCTCGGTAACGCGCGGCAGTGTACCGGAAGATTGAACCAAGATTGGAAATGTACGAGTAATTACAGATTATGACTGGCTGTGGCGAAGGTTTTGCGAGCGGTAGTGAAATATGGTTTTATTGCCTACACCCCGGGCACGAACCGGGAACCAAAACTGTCGATGCTGTCGACGGAACGACGACGACGACGATGGTTGGTAGGTAATGAACGTGGAATTCGTGCACACTGCACCCCAAAAACGAAAAACTTGGTGTTGTAGAACGGAAGTGCACCAGCCCGTTGTCGTCGTCGTCGTAGTTGCCCAACCGATAAAATCGGATCAGGAAACCATGGCTATGTTTCTGGTTGTGTCGCTTGCTGTGGCTGTGGAATGGATTGGGGTCTATGAGCGGGTTGTGATTGTTTCCCGTGTCAATAAGGAAGAAGGACATGCATGGCATACAGGAATGGAAGGAACGGCAGTACAAGTGCTGGAACATGATATCATATTTGCATCTACATAGCACCCATGGGGAAATGGTAACAAGTTAAGTTTTATTGATTATTTTAGAGAATTTAAACCTATGCCTATGGTGCGTTCGGAACGATGTACTGACAGTTACTTACATCGATCGCCGCCCTCAGGGAAAATGATACAAATAATTCAACAGCGAAAATTGCGATATTTTTCATAAAAACCGAATTAATTTACCTGGTGGTATAATACTTTAGGGGGCAATAGGGACTGCCCAAGGGCCCGAAGACCCCTTCCCAGACCACGGTGAGTTGTCAGGCTTGCCTAGGATATGATGGGGTTTGAGCTCTGTTAAACTTGTATAAAAAGCTGCATTTATCCACAAGTAGACGCCACTAAAATGAATGTGTGCCGCTCAAACCGCATTAGCCAAAGTCCTAGTGCAGGGCTGCCCAACGTACGGCCCGCGGGCCGGATGCGGCATTCGACTCCATTTTTTTGTGGCCCGCGGCATGTAAGAAAAATAACCTCATGATCGGCCCGCCAGCTTTACCACCTGGCTCCAGAAGTTTTTTTATTATTCGTTATTCAATATTTAAGTTTCAAATCAAAGCTCGCGCTGCTAAACAATTCATTTAAACACTCAAAATAATTTTCACTTAGAAGCTACTTGAAAACATATGCAGATATTTTCCATGTAGTTTCGGGTGTAATAGTTAAATGGTTCATTAGCGATGGCACTCATTATTCTCAATTCACTAGAAAATAAAAAAAAAATTTAAGTGAATTTTAGTTTGGCCATGTACTTAAACTTTATGTGAAACTTCGAGAATTTTTTTTCATATAGTATCCCTGTAGTTAATATCCCGTCCACTAGAAGCGGACGAGGGCAAAAAAAGGAATAGAAAATTAATTCACACTCCAACATATTTTTTGCAAATCGTTCTCATAATGCTTCTGCAAAATGTTTCTTTAGCGATTGTTAATAAACATACTTTTCGCTCTGGAACCCCACTCATATATTTTCCATACATTCATTTTGAGTAGAATTCACTAGAAGAGTATATAGATATTATTTTCAATGTTTTCTAATGAATTCCACTACATTTCTTGTTAAGATGCACTCGTGATTTGAGTAAGTTTTATTTGATTCCAGTAAGGCCGAAAGTTTAGATTTTTTAAAGTCTACATGACTTTTTATAGTGGAATTAAAGTGACAATTATTTTGAGTGAATGTGAAACGAAAAATAATATTTTACATAATTAGAAATGATTACATAAGTGACCCCAAGACATGAAAAGTTGATGGAGAACATCGCGTTTTCAATAAAGATTGGTCAAAGTAGTTTATGTTCACGTTGAAAAAAGGAAAGCCGGTTTGCTTAATTTGTTCGGAAAGTTTTGCTATATTGAAGGATTAAAATCAGAATCCAAGCATTCTATGATAATATTTGAAAGGGCCCAGGTAGGAAACAAAAGTTGATAGAATTTCAAAGGTTTCAATTCAAATTTACATTTATTGATTCAAATTAATGGTACAATGGATTATAGAAGCAACAAACTCTTTTCACTCGAGCTAATACGAGCTAGGCAAAACGGATATTTTTTCCAAGACGGAGAAATTGTTAAGGAATGCATTTCGGTTGTTGTTGACATCGTGTGTCCTATAGAAAAAGTCTACTTCAGTAGCATTAGCTTGCGCGGAACACGGTGAAGAGTGAAAGTTCTCGCAGAAGAAAAACCTCGACGGGAAAATCCGTCGCTTCATATTCTACTCTCTCTCAAGCGATGAAAATACCGTCGTGAAAAACGTGGCAATCATTTTTGAATGACAGAGAAATTGGCAGCTTTATTCCCAATGCAGGGGAAAACTAACGGGAAAACCTGAGGGCTGTTAAGATCTGTGTGAGTAGAATAATTTAATATTTAAAATGGATCCCTAATGCAACGGTGAAAACAAAATAAACAAAAAGATAGTTTTAACGCAATTAAATCGTGTTTAGTTTAGTTCTAGAAAACGAAAAAAAAACAATGTTTTTTTTTTAATATTTAAAAAGTTATGTACAAAATATTTTCTGGCCCGCCAGCAAGTGTGAATTCTAAAAATTGGCCCGTGGCTTGAAAAGGTTGGGCAGGCCTTTCCTAGTGTTTGGTGGGACTCTCAACCGACTAACTTGACCGCCCTCCGGAGAGACAGGTTTTTACGTAGGCCTAAAAGCTTCCTGTAAAACCAATCATTACAAATAAGAGATAGTACGACTCAATACAGTCGGCAACGACCTAGGCGACGAATAGGATCACAATTGGAAGCTTGGAAGCGACGTCTTGAGGTTGCAGAAAATTGGTTGGACAGGGCTGAAAGAATGGAAAGACGGGCATATGGTTACCTATCAAAGCTCTGCTATCACCAGTGAGCTTCATAGTGATGGACAAGATGCGCCTACACGTCTGTTGCCACACGAGAAAGCAACTGGCAGCCCGGACTTTCAGTAACCATGATGTCAAATGTCGAATTCGTTTTTAAAAAGTTCCAACCCAGGTTGGAACCAGTTCCAACCTAAGTGCTGTCAAAGTGTTTTTTTATTCGCTCAGGTTGGAACTAGGTTCGCACTAGTTCCAACCCCAAAGCTGTCGGGTTCGCACTGTGTTGTTTCACGGTTTCGCACCGGGTTCACCAATACAACTGTACTTCAACTGTCAAAACCATGTGAGTGGGTGGGACTGGGCGGAATAAACAAGCAGAAGGGAAAAACGAAACTGTCTGTTATTCAAATAAAATGCGCGTTGAAATTTTTTTCCGGGGTTTTTGTTATATTTGTTATTGTAGTTTTAAATGAAATTAATCCGGTACTGTTGTCTAGATTCAGTTTTAAAAATAATTGTTGAAGAAGTTATTAATAAATTCATTCAGGGTTTTTTTTCTCACAGATTGTGTCCTAAATTAGGTCGGTGGATGGAATTAGTTTGGGAATTCCCCTTAAACCCGTTCACAAAACCCGCTAAGAATTGTCAGAAAAATATATTTGAAGAATACTGAATAGAATTCTTTCTTAAATAATACCCAGAATTTCTTTTGAAATTCTTCCAAAAACTCTTTTGCGCGTTTCAGAATTTAATTCCAGTAATCCTTTCTTGAATTCATTGGCGATATCTTTCAGGTATTCCTCAATATTTTTTTTTCCAAGAGATCCCTTCTAGATGATTTCCTTTGGAAATCCTTTAGCAATATCTTTGAATACTGTTTCAGGATTTTCTCTGAAAGTTGCTTTAGGAATTAGTTTGAAGGAATTCTCGGAAGTTCCTTGAAGAATTCCTCTGGAAGTTCCTTGAGGAATTCATCCGGAAGCTCCTTGAGGAATTCCTCTAGAAGTGGAGGAACTCTCCCGGAAGTTCTTGGAGGAGTTCTACCGGAAATTCTTTCAAGAAATTCTCCGCAAAATCCTCCAGGAATTCCCCCGAAAGTTCTTCACGAGTTTCACCGGAAGCTTAGACAGAAATTCTTACGGAAGCCCCTTCAGGAAGCAGGAAGTTTTTCGAAGAAACTCCTGGATGAATTAATGGAGGAATTCCTTAATGAACTTTCGGAGGAAATCCTGAAGGAACTTCCGAAGGAGTTCCTGGTGGAGCTTCCGGAGGAATTCTTGAAGGAAATCCCGATGGAACTTCCGGAGGAAATCCTGAAGGAACTTCTGAGGAAATCCTGAAGAAACCTTCAGATGAATCCTTCAAGGAACTTTTTGAGGATTCCTTCATGGAACTTCCGGAAAAATCGTCAAGGAACTTTCGTAGGATTTCTTCAAGGAACATGTAGAGATGAAACCTGCGGAGGAATTCCTGAAGGAACTTCCGAAGAAAACGTTATTCTGTTTTCCATGTTGGACTATTGGAACTCCTAGTATTAAGGTAGCCTCACACCTCGGGAATTTGGTCCGCAGATTTTTCCCCCCTGTATTTTTGTTCTCAGGATTTGGGCACGGAAAATCGAAATCCCGGCCCCATTGAAAATGCACGGGGCCCAAAATCCGGCGGAAAATATTCCCGAGGTTTGAGGCTACCTATATCAGAAGGGGTGGCGAGGAAAAAAATGGCGTTTCCTGGAGATGTGTGTGTTCCAAGAAAAAAAAACTTTTGCAGAAATACGTTGTGATTGGAATTTCAATTTGATTTATTAGATTCTACAAGAAGAATAGAAATCTTCGTTACATGAATTCTATGCGGAATTCTTGGAATAAAAATGTTAATGGAATTTGATAATGGCAATAATCACTTCACGCACAAATATTTTTATTTGTCATGATTTGATTAGACAAGTCCAACGCACTGCCAGTGCACTGGTTGTCCTGTATAGTATGTTTCGAATCAAAACAAACACAAACAGATGGAACTGAAAATGTTTTTTTAATTAAGGGTTCGGGTTGGCACTGTCTGTCATCGTCGTGACGAAGCGTTATATGAAGGCAATTTTCTTTCTATGAGGAATTATTTATCCTATATTTATTTTTGCAATTGTGAACTCTAAATTAATCCTTGAAAAGGTAGTGAATTCTTATCCGACGCGTATCATGTGCACTTGATGAATTGGATCATATATGTAACACAATATTGTTTACTTTCTTGCTAGGAGGCAATAAGCTCAATCTTAGTATGTGTAAACGCACCAAAGATCGCAGTATTTAGCTCAACACAAAGCCCGTTGAGAAGTAAGCTAGGTGTAACTTATCAATTACAGAATTAACTTTTATAATTACATCAAGTTTCTAGTATTCTACAAAGCATTCTATCGGTTGATTCCGGGACCATTCACCTGAATTAGGTCACTGAAATGTAAGTCCCGCAAATCTTATTGAGCGTCTGTTCTCCATGTCAGGTTCGGCTCACAACAGCGTCTGCTCTCCATGTTAGGGACGGCTGATCATCGTCCGAGTGCCAGCAAGGGACTCTAAGTGAAACCGTGCACCATGGTCCACCGGGAATAAGGAGGAATAGTCCTCCGGAAATTTAAGGGGTTTGGTGTCAGGCCCTGCAAGCCAGCCTCTAAAAAAACATACGCAACGAATAATCAACAAGAGAGTACGGACTGTACGGACCGGAACCATCGGTGAAGACCACTGCGACGAAAAGGGACTAACAATTGGAAACTCGGTTCGTGGAACTGCAAATCTCTCAATTTCATCGGGAGCACACGCATACTTCGCCGATGTGCTCAAGGACCGTGGATTCGGCATCGTAGCGCTTCAGGAGGGTTGGTGGTAGGGATCAATGGTGCGAATGTTTAGAGGTAATCCTACCCTCTAAAAGAGCTGCGGCAACACACACGAGCTGGGAACAGCTTTCATAGTGATGGGCGATATGCAAAGAGCGACTTTTTTTTTTCTTCCTAAATAATGGAGGGGGAATCTGCTCAACAGACATCCTGGGTTGACCAGGAAGTGCGGGGTTAGGGATCACTGAGGGAGGCAGGACTACATCCCCGACCCGCTAAACCGTTTCCATTGCCGCCATGCCCAACCAGAAAGTAATGCTTCAAAGGGGGGCCAGTGCACAACGCACCCTCGAGGTTAGCTGCGTGTCCTTGCAGCACCGAACATCGTAACTCGCTTTTTTAGAAGAACACCATGGTATCGTGTCAGCGCGTTGCCGGCTTTCCAGGTGGCCTTACCACGCCCTATGTCCTCGGAAGGTGGGAAGGGTCGACTTCGCGCATGCTTCCCTCTGCACGACTGGTATCAAGAATGATGATGCCGCGTGCACCCCAAATTGACCTTTCTGCGATAGGGCCTATTCGCCAGCACACAGAGGGACTTGCCGACGTGGTGCCTACGCCTGCCCCAGCCTTGACGAGGACCCCTTTCCGTCCTCGGCCTGGAACCCGCCCGGTTAACCAACGCCGCGAAAGCGACGATACCATGTTGTTCTTCGCGCGGCCACTTGTTCGATAAAAGGATCGAGTTCGACCACAGAGCATGACCACCGGTATGACCCATGAAGCCGACTCCGATCCCTTTGACCACCTCTTATTTGCGCCTGAACTAGCCATCCTTGAGTCCACGCGCCACCTTCTGTGTAGCTCCGAGACGATTTGGGCGATAGCCGATAAAACGGCGTTCCAGCCAACTTCATCTTTACACATCCTCCGAACTAGGTTGTCCGGGGTAGTGTCCAGACCACATGTGACAAGCATGTGGTCACGCATTGCGCGAAAACGTGAGCACACGAACAACACGTGTTCCGCCGTTTCCTCTAAACCTGCGCACACCAAACACTCGGGCGAGGCCGAGCAAGCCAGCTGCGTTACCTGCACTGTGATTTTGCAGCACGCTTAAACGCTAGGCACTTCGAACTCCCCATGGGGTGCTTGGTGTTCACAGCTTTGCTGGAACAAATTAAACAATTGGGAGGGTTCGTACAGCATTGTGCCTTATGTCCCTCCAATCTGTCAGGGCCTTTGTAATCCCATTGCTTGTACCCCGGTTCCAGGCACTTGAAGCAAACTTCGGGTTGCTCGTATATGCGCACAGGGCATACCGACCATCCCACCTTGACGTTCCCTAACTTGACTACCTTGGAGGCGCGTCCGCTGCAGATAGCCGGACCAATGCTACCTGCGTCCCCTGCCGGACCTTTCCGTAGCCGAACGGCTGCGGTGGGCGTCTCCACTTCACACTGTCGCCGCAGTGCCGTGACGAGCTCTTCGACTTCAGTGATCTCGTCCAGGTCTTTAACCCTTAGATTCACCTCCGTAGTAGGTGCCCTCACCTTGACCGTCCCGCCTAGGACCTCCTCCGCCAACTTCTTGTAGGCGGCGCCCTTTTGCGAGACGCCCCGCTTCAGCTCGAGTATCATCTCGCCCATCCGGGTACGTCTTATTCGACGTACGTCGGCGCCGAGTTCGCCGAGCTTGTCGTCACTCCTCATCGCCTTCAAAACATCCGAATACTTAGCCTCGTCCGCCGTGATGACAAGGGCATCGCCCCTGGAGCGATTGGCGCCTACCCTAGACTTCTTGCTACCCGCATTCGCCTGGGCCTTCTTTTCGGCCCTTGACGTCTTCGGTTTCCTTTTGTTCTTGGCCAGGGTCCAGGAGGCGTCATCCCCCTCTATTTCCCTGGTCTGGTGCGGCTGAGAACTTTCAGCCTGCTGTAACTTTACCACCGTCTTTCCTGAGTGGACGGACCTTTCCAGGTCCTTCCTCCCCGGTTTTGGAGGTACTTGACCGGGGTTCAGCTTCCCAGCCCCACTACCCTTGTTCGGGGTAGTGACCCTCCGCGTTTTGGAGCGCCCCGGGGAGCTCATCCCTGGAGACTGTCTCCTGTTTTTGTGTCTGCTCCGTTGGAGCAGTCACCCCCGACGTACCTGCAAATACTTGAGCCTCAGTCTGCAGACTTTGGCACCACCGTCTTCGCTGGTACGCCTTCGGGCGATTCGACCTTGCCTGAGTCCGGCGAATCCTTGGTCCTCAGACCGGGTAGACCTCGACTCTACCGATTTCACGGGTTTACACTTGGCCGTCCCGACCGCCCTCCCCAGCTTGGCGTCCACCATCGACTTTCGAAGTTTCTGCAAGCTCCTCTTGAGGTCCTTGCTGATATTATGCTTCGATGACGTAAAGTCGATGATGGCGTCCAGCTGTTCCGTCGCCACCTCGAAGGCCGAAAGCCCATCGCGTTTGCGGTTCATCGCCTCCACAAGCCATGGGCCGTCAATAACCCCTACCGGCGTTTTTCTAGCCGAGAGGAAGGTTGAGTGACCCACGCTGGCGCTGCGCACTGAGCTGCCGACTATTGCCTCTGGCCTCCTAGGCGGAGACCTGGAACAACCCACCTCTTGCGAAAGGGGTTGTCGCCTACACTACTACCACTAATTGAAGAATTGACTTGGTTTTCCATTTTGGTCCCACGAGTTGCTCGGGAAAGAGGTCCACCACGTCCAGAGCCCAGCATGACGCGGTAAGGGACAATTACTGTGGAGGGTGCCCAGGTACCCCAGGCTCCGTTAAAGGCCTAGCTTTATTATTTCACCCCTGGCCATGCATCCCCTCGGCACGGGTCGCTTGACGCCTTGGGATTAGGGGTTAGGGACGATGGTCCCGGCCTAACTCGCAGTGGCCATGGGGAGGGGTCGTCAAGCCCTTGGACAAAGTCCCTGCTGCTCCGATGCAAAGAGCAACTGAAGCAACCTGATGTCGCCACTGCATACACACGCGCAGCATCTCTAGGCAGCGTTCCAGAATAGGGTGAGCTCGATGGGGCCCTCTCTTGAGGACTGCTGGAATACAGTCAAAGCAGCCATTAACGACGCAGCGGAGAACGACGTCGGTTATATGGGTCGAAGTCGACGGAACGATTGGTTCGACGAAGAGTGCAGACAGATTCTGGAGGAGAAGGGACGCAGCGCGGGCGGTCGCGCTGCAGCAAGGTACCCGGCAGAACGTGGAACGTTATAGACGGAAGCGGAGACAGCAGACCCGCCTTTTTCAGGAGAAGAAACGCCGCCTGGAAGAAGCGGAGTGCGAGGAGATGGAACAGCTGTGCCGTTCTCAAGATACACGCAAGTTCTATCAGAAGCTCAACGCATCCCGCAAAAGGCTTCGTGCCGCGAGCCGAAATGTGCCGGGATAAGGATGGAAGCATCTTGACGGACGAACGTGTGGTGATCGAAAGGTGGAAGCAGCACTAGGAGGAACATTTAAATGGCGCCGATAGCCTAGGCAGTGAAAGTCAAGGCAGCGGAGGAAATGACAGCTTCAGTTCAGCGGACGATGGAAGCCAACCAGCCCCCACCTTGAGGGAAGTTAAAGATGCGATTCAACAGCTAAAGACCATTAAAGCAGCTGGTAAGGATGGTATCAGAGCTGAGCTCATCAAGATGGCCCGGAAAAGCTGGCCACTTGCCTGCACAAACTGATAGGCAGAATCTGGGAAACCGAACAGCTACCGGAGGAGTGGAAGGAAGGGGTTAAATGCCCCATCTACAAGAAAGGCGACAAGCTGGAGTGTGAGGACTTTCGAGCGATCACCATCCTTAATGCCGCCTACAAAGTGATATCCCAGATCATCTTCCGTCGTCTGTCACCATTAGTGAACGAGTTCGTGGGAAGTTATCAAGCCGGCTTCGTTGACGGCCGCTCTGTTCGTTGATTTCAAGGCGGCATACGACAGTATAGACCGCGTAGAGCTATGGAAAATTATGGACGAGAACAGCTTCCCTGGGAAGCTTACCAGACTGATCAAAGCAACGGTGGATGGTGTGCAAAACTGTGTGATTCGTTCGAATCGCGCCGGGGACTAAGACAAGGTGATGGACTTTCGTGCCTGTTGTTCAACATTGCGCTAGAAGGTGTTATGCGGAGAGCCGGGTGTAACCGCTGGGGTACGATTTTCAACAGATCCAGTAAATTTATTTGCTTTGAGGATGTCATGGACATTGTCGGCCGAACATTTGCAAAGGTGGCAGAACTGTACACCCGCCTTAAACGTGAAGCAACAAAAGTTGGCAGTGTTACGATAGACGGGGATACCTTCGAGGTGGTCGAGGGCTAACGGCTGACAACAACGTTAGTCGTGAAATACGAAGGCGCATCATCTGTGGAAGTCGGGCCTACTACGGGCTCCAGAAGAAACTGCGGTCGAAAAAGATTCGCCACCGCACCAAATGTGCCATGTACAAGACGCTTGTAAGACCGAGGACACTCTACGGACATGAAACATGGACAATGCTTGAGGAGGACTTGCAAGCACTCGGAGTATTCGAGAGACGGGTGCTTAGGACCATCTTTGGCGGTGTGCAAGAAGACGGTGTGTGGCGGCGAAGAATGAACCATGAGCTCGCCCAACTCTACGGCGAACCCAGTATCCAGAAGGTAGCTAAAGCCGGAAGGGTACGATGGGCAGGACATGTTGCAAGAATGCCGGACAGCAACCCTGCAAAGATGGTGTTCGCTCCCGATCCGGCAGGTACGAGACGGCGTGGAGCGCAGCGAGCGAAATGGGCAGACCAGGTGCAAAACGACTTGGCGAGCATGGGGCGTATCCGAGGATGGAGAGATGTGGCCTCGAACCGTGTATTGTGGCGTCAAATTGTTGATTCAGTGTTATCTGTTTAGATGAAAACTAAATAAATGAATGAATGAAATGAATCCGATGGAAATCTGGAAAATCTGGGAGAATTAAAAAAAAATCGTAAGGAAATTATAGAGAAGTACGTAGAGGAGAAACTTCTGAATTAATTACTGAAAGAATACCTGGACGATTTTGAAAAGCAATCGCTGGAGGAATTGTCTAAATTATATCTAGATGAATTTCCTGGCGGAATTCTCGAATAATTTCCTGGAAGATTAAAAAAAAACTTCCTCGAGGATTGCCAAAAACTTTTCCGGAGGAATTTTTGAAAAAAAAAAACTTATAGAGACCTTGAGGGATTTTTGAAAGAGTTCCTATTGGATTTTTCGAAAAACTTCCTACTTGCTTCCAGGATTTCTTGCAGGAATTACTTCGAAATTGCATCCAGATTTTTTTATTTTTAAATTAGCCGAATTGGTTTTTTAGAGAAATTCTTGCGTGTATATTCTAATTTAAGCTAAAATATTCAATTGAGTGGTTCACGTGCCTCATCGTGTCTCAGTTTAATCCCAGCCGATGTTGAAGTCCACAAGAAACTATTCTATCTTTTTTATATACTTGAAAGGGATAGTGTTAGTTATAAACCTTTTCACTGGCCAGATTCAAACTACGGGTCACTCGCGGAATAGCGCGTTTCGGAAGTTGGCTTTAAAAACACGTATTTAAGATTAACTGCGACACGACGGACAATTTATTCTAATCAGAATAACAAACTACATAACGTTCGAATATGAAGTGGACTGTATTTTACTTTCCGACCGACACGGGTGATATGCAAGAGCGAACTAAAAATTCTAATATATGCGGCGATCACTGCGATCGACGCGACGGCAGTTAGCTGCCGAAGAGCTACCTATACTTTGACCTGACTCGCTGGTACGCATTTACATACGCAATAGATATAGTGTGAAAAGAAACACACGACGATTAAACACATTCGTATTGATAAGAAAATTATTTTGAGCTTTTTAGTGGAATGTCTTCACTTGTCATAAGACGAGTTAGTACAATCCATGATTCCACCTTTAATAGTATCTTGACAGACATGTATTTCGACTGGGTGCCGTCTTCAGTGTCTCGTACTTGACCTGACTTCGGCATGAGACACTGAAGACGGCCTTAGTATTTGAGGTCGAAATGTCTGTATCTGTCAAGATACACCATGGGTGGAATTCAATGGGATTGTACTAACTCGTCTTATGACAAGTGACATTCGTATTGTCTGTCTTGCTGCTGCCTATCTGATTGCTTAGTAAGGTGCATCTTGGGATGCAACATTCTAATTCTGTACGTAACATGCCGGCGGCCTTGAGTTCTCTCAACACAAACTTAACTAACAATTCGACTAACATTCTAACTGACTTAACATAACACAATATGTTCAGATCATTGATTGTAACAAACAGTAGTACTTCACATAATACAGAAATCTCGATCCTGTTTGGCAGCTCACTGATGACGATGTCCATTCACGTAAACGATGAATCCGTGCACTGATGGCATGCGTCTAGCAGAAATGGAATTCGCCACTGGAGACTCCGATGATGGACCAATCGAATCTGTTGAAGATAAACACGACTGTAATCCTTGACACGGACTTACAGAGGAGACACGTAACTTATGGTTCGGCCCCCTGGCGAAATGCGGACGGACTGTCCTAATATCGCCAAAGTTGCCCCGTGGGGGCAATGAATACTCATCTGTTGTGCAGCTCCCTGCTTCCGGTGATACGATGATTTGAACTGATAAACCAACGACGATTGAAAAATGGAACTAACAGCAGGATCTGCGACTCATGCACTTCAGTGGGCTAGTAGATACCGATGACTAGCGATGTACAGGTGAACAGGAGATCTGTCGAAGAATACGAAGCGATTTGGATCCAGAACAAACACAAAAGCGGATCGACGTAACTTATAGATCGCCCCCGTGGCGTAGCGGTAATGCACCGCAGAATGCCGACAGTTGCCCCATATGGGGGCGTACTTAGCCTTATGATGATCCAAAAGCAGGAAACAAGAACTGAAGAAGTCTCACTGATCAAGCAGACGATTTGGCAGCGAGGATGTCTCGAAGCAGGTGCAGTTGATGGTCACAT